>NW_024500350.1:8274645-8382800 GCF_017590055.1 Onychostruthus taczanowskii
CGAGCGCGGCTGGGCTCAGCACCGCGGCACGGGGGCGGCCATCTTGCCCGGCCCACAATGCCCCGCGGTACGGGCCGCCGCGCGGGACACGCCGCGCCGCGCGCTCCGCCGCGGTGACGGCGCGTTGCCATGGGGACGGGCTGGAATCCCAGAATCCCAAAATCCCACAGGTTGGAAAAGCCCTCCCAGCCCAAGGAGCTGTGCCCCATCCCCACCTTGTCCGCAGCCCAGAGCTCTGAGCGCCACATCCAGGAATTCCTTGGACACTCCAGGGATGGAGGCTCCAACCCTCCCCGGGCGGCCCCTGCCTAGGCCTGACCCCCTTCCCATGGGGAAATTCCTCCTGGTGTCCCTGTCCTGTGGCACCGCTGTCCCTGTCCCCTGGAGCAGCCCCCCCGGGCCTGCAGAGCTGGTGGTATTTGGGATTCACCCCAAATTCAGGTGAAATCCACCCCTGGTGCGGAGCTGCTGGCTCGGAGCGGTGTCCCACACAGCCGGGCGCAGCTGCCAGCTGTGCTTGGACCTCACTTTGTGTGGTGTGCTCGTTTATCCTGGGCAAAAAAGCCCAGGAGAGTGGAGGAGCTGGGCACAGCCCCAGCAGCTGTGTGTGATGTGTGTCCTTCCACACAGCAGGAAAGGCGGGTGAACAATTTCAGGCATAGATCCTCCTTGCTGTTCAGCTGAAGGTTAATGGAAATCAAATATTGCTGCTGAGAAAGCTCCTCAGTGTTTGCTCCTGGCAGCAATCGAGCCCCTCCACATTCACATTTGCAATACCGAACGTGTGAAAATCATTTCAAAGTAGAAATGAAAGAATACACGCGTTATTTAATTTACAGAACCATTAATTTTCATAAACACTTTCCGTGTGTTTACACTCAGGGAATATTTCCAATGCCAAGACCTTTCTTTACAAGAGGTCGGAACATTGGCAAGGGATGTTTCTTGGGGTGGCCAAGGTTTGCTTTTCCTCCTTCCCTTCCTGAGGCACCGATTCCTTTGTGCTTTGTGCT
Source organism: Onychostruthus taczanowskii (assembly GCF_017590055.1). NCBI lineage: Eukaryota > Metazoa > Chordata > Aves > Passeriformes > Passeridae > Onychostruthus > Onychostruthus taczanowskii. The sequence continues at coordinate 8,275,659 of NW_024500350.1, forward strand.
GATGGCTGATGATAGCTGCATGATTGTTATCAGGACCAACTGCAGAAAATGCTTATGGCTGCGTTTCTGCCAGCCTTTCATGAATTCCTCAACAGCAGCCACACAAAACCAGAGAATTACAGAATTCTGGCACGCTTTGGATGAGAAGGGACCTTAAAGATCTTTATTTCCAACCTCCTGCCATGCAGGGATCAGGAGAAACAACCCCAGCAGTGCACCTGAACGAACCCAGTCCCTGGGTGTGAAAAATGTGTATTATAAGATTGGCTCTTTTCAAATATTAAAATGAATACTATATGTGTTATGTTGGAAAGTTGTGCTGTATTAATCCTTTTAAGTACTGTGGTAAATATAGTTTGTAGGCTATAGCATAATATTGAAATAGAAACTGTGATGTAAGATACTTTTTGTAGCCAGCTCAAGGAATGGATAAGAGAATCCAGAAATTATTCTCATAAAGATAACAGCAAACAGACACCAAGATCCCAAGAGAAGAATTATTGCCTCCTTATCGGGAAAACCCAGACTCCTTCCAGATTTCAAGGGGCCAAAATTATTGATTTACAGGATGAGGGGGGAAGTTGTCAATAAACAGAGAAATCCCTAATTTGAAAGGCATATTTGAATAATATATGAATATGCAACAGGCTACTACTTTTAATGTTAATCCTTTGTTAGCAAAGTGTGCTCTGGGGCAGAGCAGAACACCCACAGGTCTGTAATTTTTTACTTTTTATTGTTCTTTGTGGTCCTAACTTTGATTGTCCAAATTCTTATCGCCCTAATTTTTTATAACTATTTTATTACTATTAAACATTAAAACATTTTAACACAAGTGATTGGTGTTTTTCACCCTGGGGCTGCACAGATGGATCCCACTAATCCCCGTGGGCAGCGTGTGCCCGGCCTGGCACCCACCCTGCCTGAGCGTGCCGCAGAAATCCCCGTGAAGGGCACAGCTGGCACAGCTGGCACAGCTGGCACAGCTGGCACAGCCCTGCCCGTGGGGCCAGCAGAGCCGTGTGCCCTCCCCTCCTCCTGCCGATCACTTGTTTTTAGCATTTTAAAAGTTTCATAGTAATAAAATGGTTATAAAAATAGTAATGTAATTAGAGTAATAAAAATTTGGACAATCGGGATTAGGACAATACAAGACAATAAAAACAAAGAGTTAGGGACAGTCTGGGTACCTCTTTGTGGGCAAAATAAGCCTGAAGAAGGACCCACGTTAGCAGAGGATTAACCCTTAAAAGCAACAGCCTGTTGCATATTCATACACCTCATCCATGATGCACAAATTCCATTCAAACACAGGACTCTGGTCAGTGTCAGCTTCTTCCTCTGAATCTTCAGGGCTGAGCAAGGCAGGAAGAAGTTAGTTTCTTCTGGTAATGGAGCAATAAATTCTTTTTCTCTGGAAGATTTAGGTGTGCTGTGGCTGCTATCTCGGTGCGAGTACCTTATTCCTCTCTTTTAAAAAAGTATGTCTCTATTTTAACATTGTAACCTAAAACTGCATTTAACACACTACTTAAGAACATTAATACAGTAATAAATAAATGCATGATGAATTTATTCATTATGTATTATATATCGTTTATTATATATTTCTAATAATAATTTCAATTTAATAATAAAAATTATTAATTAATTTATTTATTAATAATTCTTCTTTATACATTATTAATTATTTGGTGTTGTTTTCATTATTAACTATTAATAAGGTTATTAAGATAATTAAATTATATGTGTTATATCTAACATAACACATACAATATTCGTTTTAATATTTGAAAAAAGACAATCATAAAACACGCATTTTTCACACTGCCTGTCCCCTCGGGGGGACCCCTGAGGTGGGCTGGGCTCAGCTGGCCGGGCTGCAGGGCTCGGCATGGGCACAGGGACAGGGGCCCTTGGCTGGGGGTGGCAGCAGCAGCCCTGCCCTGCCCTGCCCGGCTCCCCCCAGGATCTCAGTGTGCCCTGTACAGCTCCTGCTAAAAACGGGTTAGAACTGCTGTAAAATAGTTGATAATTGTTAAGCATGTACATGTTTGGTTGTTATGTTGTAAAAGGGGTTAAAAGGGTAATTATAACAAATTACACCTAAGCAAAGTGCACCATCCCCCAGCGAAACGAGCCAGACTGCACAGAGCTGTAATGGCCAATCAAGCGCCTAAAACCTTCATGCAGATGAAGGATCCAAACGGAAACCAATCCAAAGGGACAGAGAACAGGATGAAAAGGGGGATTCTGAGGCAGGGAAGGTGTGCTGCTCCACCTGGGACATCGGGGACATCATGGGGACATCGCTGCTGAAGATGCCCCAGCACAGCTGCAGCATCCTCGGGGGGATCGCTCCTGCTCAGCCCCCAAGCCCCCTTGCTTTAGGCTTTTATTTTTTATAATAAAAGCTGAAATCACTTCAGTACCGGGAGCCTGCTCTCGTTTTTACCCGCTCCCGTGGGATTCTGCCTCTCCTTTCACTTCCCGGCACTGCTGGCCAGCATTCCCTGCTGCCAAAGCTCCGTGCCAGGGCAGAGGTGGTGCCAGTGGAGCGCCCTTCCCATGCACAGCCGACCCTCCAGCCCCAGGCTCTGGACACAATAACAGATTAAATCACCCCCTTGCTCCCGGGGAATCCAGGAGTGGAAGCATCACGTCAGGTAAGGCACAGTGAGCGATGCCCTAAACCCAACACGCAGGATTATCTTCCAGAAACACGTTTGGACACATTCTCCCACCTGTCACTCTTTTTAATGAAAAATCCTCCTATCTCAGGCTCTGTCAATGTCCTTTGTTTTGCCTTATTCAGCCACCTAATTCTAATTCCAGTTTTGGGCAGGAAGAAATACAGATACAGAAAGAAGAATGTTGCTCATAAATATCATGAGAGATCTTATCTCTCGATTTCATTACTCAAACTCACAGGTCACCAAGTGAGTCAGATGGATGCAAAGCTCTGTTCTCAGAGCCAAAAGGCCACCAGGCCACCTTTCCTGGGGCTCTAAGGGCAGGTGTTTGTGTGCAGGAGGCCACGTTGCTTCCTCAGTGTCAATTATAGGACATGAAATAACATGATGTGGGTTTTTTTTGGTTTTTTTTAGGGTAAAAAGGATAGGGTTTTTGTTGTTGTTTTTTTTTTGTTTTGTTTTTGTTTTTGTTTTTTTTTTTTTTTTTAGGGTAAAAAGGATAGGTTTTTTGTTGTTGGTTTTTTTTTTTTTTACTTTAACATTTATAGATTTTTAAAAGTGACAGTGGATTGGAGGGTGAAAGTGTCACCTCTCCAATGACACTGGACAAACTAATAGTTTATTAAATTTCTTTTCTTTCATAAAAGAATGCAAAATAATAAGTTATTTACAGAAAGTGTATGAGAAAGTTTGTTACAAGAATGTAAACATCAGAAGGTTTAGAAAATCTCCAAAAAATCAGGGTGACACCCCAGGGCAGCCCCTCCACGGCCGGGGCTGTTTGGGGCATTTAGGGGCAAACAACGAGGTTTGTTTTAACATTTCAGTCAGGGCAGCTTTGCAGCCTAAAGACAGTAGGTAAAATATTGATTAGGAAGGATATCTATTTTTAAGCGAGTCTGATTTCAGCGGTATTATTTATGCATGTGCAGCGCAGCCTCCCTCCCCTGCTTCCCAGCAGATGTGAGCGGGGCTGGGGCTGGGGAGGCAGGTGGGAAGGGGGCGGCCGCCGTTCCGTGCCAAAGCCGATACATCAAAACATGATTCACACATCGACTCCCGTCTCGGGAAGCCTGCCGGTGACCTCTCCTGCGAGACAGAGCTGCTCCGGCTCTTCCCGGCGGCTCCCGGCACTGCAGGGGAGGAATCGTGTCCTCACACGGGCACCGCTGCTTCCCAGAACCTGCCGGGGGGTTTGGTGCTGTACCTGCCTCCCCACAGGTGCCCCCGGAACCCCAAACCTGCCGGGGGGCTGTGCTGTACCTGCCTCCCCACAGGTGCCCCAGAGCAGGGCAGCAGCTCCTGCTGCAGCTCCGGCTCTCCAAGCACAGCCACCAGGGCAGGGATGGAAAACTGAGGCTTTCCCTGCCCACACAGGAACCACAGAATCTCCTGGGTTGGACAAGCCCTCAGAGACCATCAAGGCCAGCCATTCCCCAGCACTGACCACGTCCCCAGGTGCCTTTAAATCCCTCCAGGGATGGAGAATCCTGGGCAGCTGTGCCAGGGCTGGACAATCCTTTTGGAATAAGAAATTTTCCCCAGTATCCAACCTGACCCTCCCCTGGCACAGCCTGAGGCCATTTTCCCTTGTCCTGTTGTTCCCTGGGAGCAGAGCCTGACCCCCTCAGCTGCCCTCTCCTGCCAGGGAGTTTTAGGGAGTGAGGAGGTGCCCCCCGAGCCTCTTCCCACGCCAGGTGTTCTGCAGTGTCCCAGCCCCTGAGGTGATGGGATGTGCTCTTCTGTGCACACTCAAACTGCCTCAAAAATACAGGAGGCATAGAAAGGGTGTAGAGTGGCATCTTAGTCAGGAATGTGACAGGGATTCATGTTCCCGTCTCACGCTGAAAAGGCCAGAATAAATACTAGGTCAAAAATCTCTCCTTCCTCTTTCAGTGGAAGAAACATTTGGGCATCAGGGGAAATTTTTCACCAAAGAAGAAAAGAGAGGGAGAAGAAAGGTGATGCAGCTTTTGGAGGCAGAAAATTTGGGAGTTTTATCTGCTGGCTTTGCCTCCCCTGAGCTATAACAGGGCGAGTTTCCGGATGAATCAGAGGCTGTAGAGTTTAGTTAATGAGTGCATTTGACATCCTCGAATTCCAGGTAGTACACAAGTTGGAAGTCATTTAGACCGTGAAGCAGGCGCCGCGTTTGACCCCAAAGGCCATTTCAGTTCACCGCAGATGTAAAGATTTCTGTGTTCCCGGAGGCGCAGGGGAGACTCAAATGACCCCTCCGCACACCGCCGGCAATCGGCTGCTTAATGGAGCTGTTTTCCTCACAAAGCCCGAGCGAGGCTGCACTCGATACGTCGGGATGCGATAGATCGGAGGGTTTGGAGGAGCTGTTAATAGAGTTCTCCAGCCCGTCATCCATCTCCGAGCCGCTCATCCCTTATCGTTATCTGCCTTCGTCTCCTCGCTGGACGGGCAATTTGCGAGGTGATCGGGCTGTGGGTGTCTAACAGCACGTGATCGATGTCACCTCGGCAGATATTCTCTGGTTTTCTCATTATAAGTGCAGCAATGTTTCCTTAAACACCATGTCGCTGTTGTAGATCGGTGTCAGCTCTGACAGAGCAGCCCCAAAGCGCCGGGAGCAGCAGCCGGGAGCTCCGCTGGCTCCTCCCGGGCCGACCAAAAGCCTTCAGCCCAAAAGCCCTGGCTTCTTTTGCTGCAGGACCTGACATTTCCCTTTGGCTAATAAGAAATAATTCAGCGTTTACAGGGATTTCTCATCCTGTCTTCACTTTGGAATCTGGGAGCTGTTTCATGGAGCTGCTTTTGGAAATGCCAGCCCAAAGATGCAGAGCTTGCTTTGGAATCAGAACCAGAACTGGCTTGGTTTGATGATCTGTGATGAGAGGCAACCACCAAGAGATTGGGATCCCTCCAAAAGAGTCCCAGAATGGGGAAATCCAGCCTGGATCCCCCTTGGAGGGTTAACCAGTACGGTTGGTTTTGACAAAGGAACCCAAAAATCTCTTTCTCCATTTGGGAAATGCAATTACCTGTGGAATCAGCATGAACAGACCATTCCCATGGAACACATCAGGTGAAATCTTTTCCTCATGCCTAGGATATTTCAGTCCCAGACTCCTGATGCAGAGTGACACCCTGAACACCACTGATTTCCCAAATCCTGGTGGGTTTCATGGCTCAGGTGTTTGCTGAAATCCTGTGGGTTTGTGAGGCACAGGGTGAGCAGCCTGGTTACAGATAACAGCACTGGGATGAACATCCACGCAAACTCCTGTCACTCACCCCCGGGAGGATCTGCCCCTCATGGAAGTGAAGGTTTTACACGTTGTATAAATCTAAAATGTGGATTTCAGCAGGCTGAGGACTTCCCATTCCCCTGCTGGTGGAACAGGGAGGCTGTGGCACGGACAAGAGGCGTGCTCCACTTGCCCAGCCCCTGCCAGGAGTTCCTGTCCCTGGAAACACTGCAGCACAGTCAGCATCTCCTGGATCCACAACTCATTTATTTTGTATTTCCCAAGCAGAAGAGTCCCAAGAAGCCACAGCAGTTCCCCCCAGAGCACCCCTGACAATGTCATCACTGCACAGCTGGACAGTGCAAGCCCCCAGGAGCAGGGATGGAGTTGCAATTCCAGTGTGAAAAACCATGAACCAAACTGCTCCTGCCAGGTGTTCAGGAGCCGAGAGTTTTGCCAGACCATGAAGAGCCCTGCTGAGGCTCCCGCTGCCATCCCAGGGGGGCAGAGCTGGCTGGGCCCCTGCCATCCCCTGCATCTCCAGCCCAGGGAGTGCCAGCTGCACAGCAGCCAAGGCGTCTCCAGCTTCTCTCAGAGCCTGGAAGCAGCTCCTGGGCCTTTCCAGTCACCCTCAGTCTCTCTGCAGCTGCTGGAGCTCAACCTTGTACAGGAATCGATGCTCCCAGCCCTAATGCAGCCTCTGCAGAGACTCTCAGCATGCTGAGAGCCCTTTCCCCACTCAAAGCCGCCCTCGAGCTCAGGGTCAGCCCTCACAGCAGCAAGAACAGGGAATCCCTGTTGCCTTGGAGTGGTTTTCTCCATCCTGGCTTTAAAACCTTCTGTGTTTTAACCCCAAACTCTCCAACATGAATTGGCTCTGGCACATCAGATCCCCCACCCAGCACCAAGGACCCGAGGTCTGGGCAGCTCTGCTCCTCCAAACATCCCTGGAGCAGATCCAGCTCAGCTCCCTGATCACTGTCCCTCTCCCTGTGCTTGCACTCCCACCTGTTCAGCTCTGGCTGGGATCCAGGTGCCCCATCTGCACCTTGAACTCCTTCCAGGCTTGTCCTGTCACAGATCCATCCATCCATCCATCCATCCATCCATCCATCCCGCCATCATCTATCCCTCCATCCATCCCAAAGCTGGCCATGGAAGCATTCCCAGGCTCCACAGATGTGTTTGGGGTTTGTGTGGCCAGGTTAATGCAGGAGGGGCGTGCCAGGGTGGCATTTGTGCCCCATGGGGGAGCTCAGGCTGCAAAGCATGAGGAGGAAGGAGCAGCAGAGCCATCATGGCATGAGCTGACCACAGCCTTGCTCCTCACCCCTCTGTGTCACTGCAGGGGAGGAGGGAGAGGCTGCAGGAGTGAAGATGATCCTGGGGAGAAGAGAAGGGCGAGGGGAAGCTGTTTAAATATTTAGCTTTTATTTCTCATTATCCTACTCTGATTTGATTGGTAACAAACCGATTTCCCCAAGTCCAGCCTGCTTGCCCGTGGTGGTGATTGCTGAGGGATTTCTCCCTGCCCTTGTCCTGCCCCACCAGCCTTTTGCTCTATTTTCTCTCCCCCTCAGCTGGGGACAGAGCTCTGGGGGCAGCCGGTGTGCAGCCTGGGTCACCCCGGCACAGCACAGTAACAGAACACAACAGAGGGTGGGGAGAAAGGGAGCAAGAGACTGCAAAATAATAAATAATCATGGAAAAAACTAGGGCACAGCAGTGTCACCAGCTTTTGATGTTTCCTTCTCATCCTGCCCTGCCTCTTCTCCCACGAAAAGGGAACACTGCAAGGTGGGAAGAAGCTTCAGAGCAACAGGGACACAGAGCTGTGTCTGTTCAGAAGCACCAGAAGGATTACAGATAAATATTGAAGCTATCAAAGAAGCTTAAGGGATTTAGGAACCCACTCCCCATTATTATCCTCACTGGGGGAGGGGAAGTGATCTCTACAGCCCTACAGCAAACACCAGAACCATGCTGACTTCTGAAAGCCCCCACCCTGGCAGCAAATTCCCTCTCGTTTGCTGGGCAGGGGGAGAAATGACAAGGTTTGTAACCCACGGAGGGAGGCACCGTTTGTCACTGTGGGTGCTGCGGGGAGCCGAGCTCTGGGACACCCCAGAGCAGCCCTGGGGCCAGCAGGGCCGGTCCCAGAGCCGGGCAGCACTGGGAGCACTGGGAGCACTGGGTTGGCATCCATCCCAGAGCAGGCACCTCGCTCCTCTCACTGGAGGGAAGCCCAGACAGCGCTGAAAAACCACCTGAGCGATGGGCTGGGAGGAAAAGCTGGCGGCTCTTCTGACGTGCGTGTGTGCAGACAGGGGGGAATTCCTGCTCAAATCAATTCCGAGGCGGATGCGGGCTGCGGGGAGCTGCCTCCATTCAGCTCCGCTGCCGAGGCGTCACCGCAAATCCCATTATTGCCCAAACTCGGCACGGCCCCGCTCCGCCGCCGCCGGGGAAGCTCCGTTCCCGGCGGAGAGGGGTGCCAGGGATGTGCCACGGGCACAGCAGCGTGCCGCTCCCGGGGCTCCCGGGCACCCACCCCGCTCCTTCCCTGCCCCGCGGGCATCGCCCTCCTCGCCCAAAAGCCACCCCAGGTGGGCACAGCGAGGATGGGCTCAGGCCGCTCCGGGCAGGCTCAGGCACGGCTTAAAGCTTCAATCCCTGCTCAGAAAAGCACCGCAGGGGGCAGGAACCCAGCGGGACCCTGCCCAGCTCCCCCTGCTCCAGCCCTGTGTTCCTGCGCAGGAAACATCACACCCACCCCAGGCCCTTCTGCAGCTCTCCCTGCAATTTTGGCTACTGCCAGCTCCAGCACCCAGAATGGCTTCTCTGCCACACTTTTAAGGGGATGCTGCAGTTTTAAACCACAAATTAAATTTTTAATGAAACTTCATAACTGTTGTACCCAAATGTAATGTAATATTGATAGGAACTGTGCATCCAGCTAGCATGAGACTGCCCTAGAAAGCTTTTTAGGATGTTATGCAATATAGAGCTAAATTAATTATTTGTAATGAAAGGATCTGTGTCCCTGTAGCATCACAGAGACCTACTGGTACAGAGACCACACTCCCGAGCCTCACTGAGTGTAAATGTCAGGCAATTTAGGAAGAGACTGGCTGGTGAGATGGGAGCAATGAAAGCAAGGGAAGGGAAAAAGGGAAGAGAGTGAATGTGCGAGAGAGGGAGAGAGAGAGAGGGAGAGAAACAGAGGGAGAGATCTGCAAAGAAAGACTGCAGCAAAATGCAGCAAAATTCCCAACTCCTGTCCAGAGTGTGTCTGTCACAGAAGGGAATACTCCATCTCACACACGGTGTGTGCAGTGGCTGCACCCGTGCCTGAGCTGCTCTAGTGACAGCTGCACCCTTTAGAAGGCACAAAAAACCCCATTTTGCATATACAGCATTCTCAACAGAACCATGGAAAAGCTGGGGGCTGTTTCCCTGGTTCAGCTGCAGCAGGAAAAGGCTTTGGAGGTGATCTTGCCCCCCCACATCTGGGTTCTGCACAGGCAGTGGTGCTGTAACCAGAGACCCTGTCCTTGCTGCAGTTTCCCCAAAAACAATTCTTCTATTGAAAACAATAAACAATACTTCTATTAAAAAACAAAACAAAACCAAAACCAAAAACAAAAACAAAAACAAAATCAAAACCAAAACCAAAAAACCACCAATGTGGCCGTGTCTGCCCTGTCCTGCTTTGAGCCTGCTGGGGATGGGGTGTGGGGCTGCAGGGGACGGTCCCTCAGTGACAGCAGGGGCACAAGCAGCAGCTCCATGGCGAGACAAAGGGAGCTGAGCTCCTGGAAGTGTGGCCATTGCTGTTCCCCATCTCAAGCCGCCTCCATCCCATAATGGATCTCATCGCTCTCACTCCGCAGAGGAGACTTAACTGCGGAATCAGCATCACCCCACAGGAGATGGTTTATGTACAGCAGGCTGCACAAGCAGGAGGGAAAGCTTCCACTGCCTGCTCCCTGGGGCTCCAGCTCCTGGGATTAGAGAGATTTGTCCACTTTAAAAAGCTGTCCTCTCTGCATTGGTGATTCCTCTAACACAGAGGTTAGCGTGGAGCACAGACTGACACCCCTCACCCCTGCACGGTGAGGCCACGGTGCTGGGAGCACCCTGGGCTGTCCAAAACCATCCTCGTCCATCACAGTACAAATGTGCCTGCTGGCTTCTGTTCAGGGCTAAATCATCTGCGAGGGTCCTTGGGAGCTGTGCTCAGCTCTTTTCAGCCACAGAGCCACAAATCAGCTGCTGCCGAGCGCCTGGGAAGAGGCAAGAGAAGAGTTAAAAACAGGGGCTCCATTACTCCATTACAGCCACACAGCTCCTAAATCCACAGAAGCAATAACAGATCCTACTGCATGATTCAGTGATTCTGGGAAAGCTGAAATCCTGATCATGTTTTCCGGTTCTTTCTTTGCATTAGGAGCCACGGGGGTTATTTTGCTTATCTCTTGTAGCACGGCTTTGTTGTTTCTTCCCATTCAGGCATTTCCTGGTCTCCATCACCATAGCATCCGAGTGTTTATTTTATTGCATTTGTCACCTTGGTCTCATCTCCGCATAATGTGCTACGGATGACAAAAGATTGTGAGGGAAATTGGTTCAGTGACACGCTCAGCTCTGCCAGGGCTGTGCAGATGTGAGCAGGAGTGGGACCCGGCTCTGCTGCCTCTCACACTGGTTTACACTGGTGTCATTCTATTGCCTGCAGTAACATTATTTTTGGGTTGTGTTCCTGCCTGTGGCAGGATTAGACCTGCAGTCTTGTCAGCTTTTCTTTTTGCCAAAAAACCCCAAACCCAACCAGCACAGAAGGGAGAGTGCTCTGCCCAGCAAACCCCATGGGGTCTGTCCCCTCCTTATCCCCCTCCCTCCCTCCCTCCCTGCTGCTGCTGCACTGGAACACTGCTCAGCACAGAGCCAGCAGCAGGGACAGTAACCAGGGTGATAGAGCCAGAAGGAAGAGCCTGCTGGAAATGCAGATTTTCTCCCCAAATTTCATGCGCACAACACCCCAGAGGGGAGCAGTGCCAGCGGTGTGAGCAGCCCTGCAGGTGAGCAGCACCACGGGTGGCTCTGAGCTGCACAGGCAGGACCAGCAGTGAGACCCAGGAGCCTCAGGAAGGCTCCAAAGGACACCCAGGTTCATGAGCACTAGGACAGGTTGGATGGATGCTGATGAAAGCACTACAGGATGCCCACAAAGGTGCCCCAGAGGTGCTGAACACCCTGGTACAACTCCTGAGCTCTCAGCCACTTTGGTCAGCACTGCCCTGGGTACCCCAGGCTGGCATAAATGGGGAGCAGAGCATCTGAGGTTTGCCAGGCTGCCATCCTGCTCCTGCTGAGAGCCCCAGGCCCCTGGGTTTGGCCATGAAACGCTGCTTTTACTGTAGCACAGCAGGGCTGGACAGGGAAACAGGCTCCCAAGGGCAGCTGATCTGCCTTTGAGGAGGAAACACTCCCTGCCACGTCAGTGTGCCACAAACCTCCCGGGGCTGGATAAAGACCTGCTCCAGGAGAGGCATCAAACCAGTCACAGGTACCACGAGAGCAGCTCAGGGAGCTCCAGCCCCAGCCAGGGCTCCTCAGGCCTGCTCCAGGCAGATCAAAGGGGAAAGGACCATGGAGCCCTCGTGTTTTATCTTCTGCAGATCCGTGGACTGAAAGTCTTTGTATTTTATTGACCCACTTCACTAATCAAAATTAATTGCTTCATATTTCGCAGGATAACTTGGCATTATGCAAATACTCCAGCCATATGTGCTGCTGCAGTGCCGAGCTGAGCTGAGCTGAGCTGAGGGGCCACAGTCCCCCACTACCCCTGCAGGCTGCTCTCCAGGCCAGGAGTTTCCTACCACAGCAGGAGAGGACAAGGATAAAGCCAACAGGCAGGAGAGGCTCAGGGAGCTGGGACAGCTCCGTTTGTGCTCAAAGTGTCCTGGCCAAGGATGTGGGGAACAAGGGCAGGGGACACTGCTGGCTGAATGAGAATCGGCCTCGGCTGAAGTGCTGAAGATGAGAAAAGTGACAGCTCCAACAGCCACGAGCTATTCACCAAGGACAGATCCAGACATTACCTGCAAGGTTCTTTCGCTGATTAATAAAGCAGCAAAAAAACTGCTCCCCTGCACCCAGAGTGGGGCTGAGCACCGTCACCAGCAGGAGCAGCTGCCCCGGGACACAGAGTAGTTGGGGCCCATCCGTGCACCCCCCGGGGCCGGCAGCCCCCCAGTTCATCCTTGTTCTCCCCGCGGATCCCCGGGGCTTCCCCCGCTCCACCTTGCACCGACCCACGGGGCTGCCCCGGCCGCTGCTCCCGCAGCGCACCCGGGCACCCGCGGCCGCAGCCCCAGGAGCCCGGCACGGACACGCAGGGGACACGCAGGGAGCACCCACGGGGCACCCACGGCCCTGCTCCGGACACCGCACACACCCCGCACACATCGGTAGGTGCAGAGCCCGCACACAGCCGCGTGTACACGCACAGCCCGCACAGCCTGCACACACACGGACACACACGGACACACACACGGACACAGACACGGACACACACACGGATACACACACGGATACACACGCGGATACACACATGGAGACACACGCACACACATGCACACACACACGGACACACACGGACACACACACGGACACACACGGACACACACACGGATACACATGCACACACACGGACACACACGCACACACACGCACACACATGCACACACACGGACACACACACATGCACACACACATGGACAAACACACGGACATACACGCGGATACACATGCACACACACGGACACACACACACACACACATGCACACCCCGCACACACACGCACACCCCGCACACTCATCCCCCGCACACACTCCCGCACATCCCCGCAGCCCCTCCCTGCTCAGTCTCCCCTGCCCACGCGCCGCCCACGCGCGCTCCCGCCCGCCCACGGACACAGGCGGACAGACGGACAGACGCTGTCGGACACACGGACGCGCTCTCACGCTCACAGAATCACCACCGCACGCTCTCGCACTCGCTCACGCCGCGCTCCCACGCGGGGCCCCCCCGCCGCGGGCCGGGATTCCGCGCTCCGTGACGCCCCGCGCCGCCCCGCCCGGCCGCGATAAAAGCGGCGGCGCCGCAGCGGAGCCGGAGCCGGCCCGGAGCGAGCGGAGCCGAGCGGAGCCATGGCCGCGGGGCCGCCCGGCAGCCGCCGCCTCCTGCCGCTGCTGCTGCTGCTGGGGCCGGCGCTGGGGCCGGCGCTCGGCCAGGGCCTGGGGCAGACGCGCTTCATCTGCACCTCGGTGCCGCTGGACGGGGACGTGTGCGCCGCCTCGGCGCTGGGCACCGGCTCTGCCGAGGAGCTGAAGGGCACCGTGCTGCAGCTGCGGGAGACCGTGCTGCAGCAGAAGGAGACCATCATGAACCAGAAGGAGACGATCCGCGAGCTCACCGCCAAGCTGGGCCGCTGCGAGAGCCAGAGCGTGCTGGAGCTGCCCGGCGAGGGAAAGGGCAGGAAGGGCTTTTCCAAGAACACCATGGGCGACCTGTCGCGGCCGGCCGCCGCCGAGACCCTCAGCCAGCTGGGGCAGACGCTGCAGTCCCTGAAAACCCGGCTGGAGAATCTGGAGGTACGCGAGGAGAGCCGGGGAGCCGCACAGCCGGGCACCGGGAGACACGGGAAGCCGGGCACCCGCGCACCCCGGCACGGGAAGCGCGGAGCCGGGCTCCGGGCAGCCCGCGGAGCCGGGCACCGGGAGCCGCCTCCCGCTGGTAACAGCCCGCTCCTCTGCTCGCCCCTTGCAGCAGTTCAGCAGGATGAACTCCTCCAGCCAGACCAACAACCTGAAGGACATCCTGCAGAACAAGATCGATGACCTGGAGAAGCAGGTGCTGTCGCGGGTGAACAGCCTGGAGGAGGGCAAGCTCAGCCCCCGCAACGAGTCCGAGGAGCGCGGCAAGATCGAGAGCACCCTCACCTCGCTGCACCAGCGCATCAGCGACCTGGAGAAAGGTACCGGGCGCTGCCCACCCCCGCCCGCCCGCCCGCGGGACCCCCGGGCCGGCTCCCGGAGCCCCCCCGCCGCTGGGCACCGGGCGCTGCCGCACGATGCGGAGCCGCTCCCGCGGGCGGATCTGCCGAGCCCGTCCCGTTGCCCTCCCGGGAGCGGTCCCTCTCCCCCAGCCTGGCTTTCCCCGTGGCAGGGGTCGGGACTGGCTGATCGCTGAGGTCCCTCCCTACCCAAACCCTCGCTCGGTTCCTGAGGCGGTCGGTGCCCGCGGGCTCCGCACCGGGGATGCTCCGGGCGCTGCCCGCCCCGGGGATTAGGGAGCCGCGCGGCGCCGGAGGGATTTGCTCCTCGCTGCCATCTCAAGGCCCGTTACATAACGGGGTGGGGAGGGGGGGAACCCCCAAAGGGGCAGAAAGGGGGCCCGGCAGGAGCCCACCGCCCCCGCGCTCCCGCAGGCCAGAAGGACAACCGGCCCCCGGACAGGTTCCAGCTCACCTTCCCCCTGCGCACCAACTACATGTACGCCAAGGTGAAGAAGAGCCTGCCCGAGATGTACGCCTTCAGCATCTGCATGTGGATCAAATCCAGCGCCTCCCCCGGCATGGGCACCCCCTTCTCCTACGCCGTGCCCGGGCAGGCCAACGAGCTGGTGCTCATCGAGTGGGGCAACAACCCCATGGAGATCCTCATCAACGACAAGGTACGGCCCCGGGCCGAGGGGAGGGTGCTGGGCTGGGGGAGAGCATGGGGGACCCCCGTGTGCACCACCCTGACCCGCCGCCCACAGGTGGCCAAGCTGCCCTTCGCCATCAACGACGGCAAGTGGCACCACATCTGTGTCACCTGGACCACGCGGGACGGCGTGTGGGAAGCCTACCAGGACGGCACGCAGACGGGCAACGGCGAGAACCTGGCCCCCTACCACCCCATCAAACCCCAGGGCGTCCTGGTGCTGGGCCAGGAGCAGGTAAGGGCCGGGAGCAGCCGCGGGGTCCCCGCTCGGCCGTGCCCCCGAGGGGACAGCGGAGCCCCCGGTGCCCCGCTGACCGCGGCTCCTCCGCAGGACACGCTGGGCGGCGGCTTCGACGCCACGCAGGCCTTCGTGGGGGAGCTGGCCCACTTCAACGTGTGGGACCGCAAGCTGAGCCCGGGGGAGGTGTACGGCCTGGCCACCTGCAGCTCCAAGGCACTCGCGGGCAATGTCATCGCCTGGGCCGAGGCCAACATCGACATCTACGGCGGGGCCACCAAGTGGACTTTCGAGGCCTGTCGCCAGCTCAACTAGGGCCACGGACAAGCGAGAGAAACCTCCTCAGCGGGTTCTTTTATTTATTTGTTTTTTTCCTCCTTCTTTTGCGCAAAAACAACCGAGAACGAAGCGACCCGACTCGTCCCGGGAGCAGGGATGCCCCGGCAGCGGGGCGCCCGCCCCCGGAGCCCCACGACCCTCCGGTTTCTGTCTTGCCAACGTCCTTCAACGCCTGCGTGCCTTGGCCTGGCGCGGCTGCGCCCCCCCGCCGCCCCCCGGCCCGGCCCCCGCTTCGCCGCCGCTTCCCTTGGGCACCGGCCCCTGAAAAGGCTGCGGGGCCCGGCCCAGAGCCCCCCGGGGGCTCCTCTCTGTGCAGCCTGACCCCCGGCAGGGTGCTGCCCCCAAAGCTGGGGGAGAGTTGCAACATCCCCCCCACCCCAGCTGCGCTCCATTCCGGGGCTGGGACTCCGAGGAGGGGCGACCCCTCCGCTGCCAGCCCCGGGAGGAGCCGCCCCCCTGCCCCGGGGAGCCCCGCGCCCCTCCCCGGCCGGCGCTGCCCCCGAGCACCACAGCCATAGCCCCGGGCTGCGGCGGGCACCGGGGCGGGACCCCCGGCGGGACCCCCCGGCCCCGCTCCCCGACCTGCCGCACTCAGGTACCCCCGGCCCCGCCGCCTGCAGCCCCCCGAGGCTCCTACGCGCCGTAGCTGGTGACAAATAGCCTTTACCGTCCCCTCCGGTCCAGCTCCCACTGACAGGTCTGAAGCCTTTCTGCTTTTGATAATACACTCTTGTTTCTCTTACTGTAAGGGGAAGTTTATTACCAATAAAAAAGGGTATTTTTATGAAGATAAAAAAAAATATAGAATTATCAGTGCTCCCTGAGAGAAAAAAAAAAAGTGCTTTGAGATTCTGCAGGATAAAAAGAGATAAAGAAGCGTATTTTGGGATAACAGATGCATTTTGTATGGTTTCCTTTTCTAAACTCCTGGTTTGTACTACAGATTGCAGAAATCACTCCCCAGCCCCCTCCTGCCCCCCCAGGGCAGCCCTGGGCGGCAGCGGAGGATGAGGCAGAGAATTCACCCGGGGCTCCAGAGCCTCACGACCAACTCCAAAGATGCGGCAAAGAGACGGGCGGAGCGGAGGGGTCCCCGCGGGGCCGGGAGCTCCCCCGGCCGGGGCTGGGGGCCCGGAGCGCGGAGCCCGCCCCGCCTCGGCCGCTCCGCGGGGCCGGCGCAGGCAGCAGCACCCCCAGAGCGAGACCCCGCGCACGGCTCAGGGCAGCGCAGCCTCGGCCGTGCTCTTGGTGCGAGAAAAAAAGCCCCGAAGCATCGAGAGTTAATTTCAGTTCCTCCCAAGCCCCCGTTCACATCGGCGAGCACAGGCACAACCTGCTGAGAACAACAACGAGACCACGGCACGGGTTTAACCTCCAGCCCCAGGTGCGTTGGATTTGCCAAAAAACCACGAAAGGGTGTGATGTCAACACAGTGTACATAGTGTACAGTAGGGGAGAGAATCGATGTATCTTAATTTGTCATTATTTTGCTAACCAAAGCTGTACATTTTTCCTACTCCTGGCTCTGTCTCCTTTGGGATTTGAAGGGGTTCTGACACCCCGTGCATCCGGCCCGCATTGGCAGATCTGACAATGCACTGTTTCTACGGATTCTCATGCTTTTTCCATTTTATTGCTGGGATTACATGAATTGTTGACTTTATTTTTACACAATAAAGCGTGAAGAAAGACACCGGCTTCTCTCACATGTGTCTGTTCCCTGAGCAGCCAGTGCTCAGCAGCTTGTCTTTTTCCACAGGAAGGTTTTGTGCCTGTATGAAGCAGAAATTTCTGCCCAGTTCCTCTTGGAGCTGGCTCAGGCACTCCCTGAGCCTCTGTGCCAGGCTGTCTCCTTCTCCTGTACCCTCAAACCACGTCTTTCCCTGCTTTATGTAACACGCCACACAAACTGATGTATTTTTTCCCCAAGCTGCTGTCTGGAAGCTCCCTCTGGGTCCTGCCAGGCTGGTGCAGGGACAGTGGCACCCTGGGGCTCTGCAGGAGCTCTCCCGGTGTGGGCACCAGGACAGACCCCGGGCCCGGCTGCCTCCGTTCCCTCCCCGCCGCTCCCTCGGGAGCCGGGCTGGGCTCCAGGCGCAGCTCCTGAAGGCAGAGCTCCCGGGGGAATCGGAGCTGTGGCTCACTGGGTGATGTGGCTGGAGGCCACCCGTGTGCCACAGACGGGGATAAGGCCAGAGCAGTGTCCCCAGCACTGTCCCCGCGTGCTGCAGCCTCCCCCTGTCCCACAGCGGCCGTGCCGCACGAATGGCATGAAAGGTACAGGGAGGAAAATCATCATTTGTTCCTTGCAGCCAGCCCAAAGCGATCTCCCACAGCCCCCCCGAAACGCCCCCATCCCGCTGCCCCTGGGGACGGGAGTGGAGAGGATCCTGCCTCGGGCACGGCAGGACACGGGCAGCAGCAGGGACACGGGGACAGCCTGAGGGACACAGCTGGGGGAGCTCAGCAGAGCCCTCGCAGCTGCCATGGCTGTGGGCAGCGACTCCCAGCTCCCGGGGTTGGGGGTGCCCACGGGGAGGGTCACAGCAGTGCCCACGGGGAGGGTCACGGAGGGTCCTGCGTCCACTTGTGCTGCATCTTCCCAAGAACTTCCCCCGTCACCGCAGCCTCTGGGAAAGGTGTCCCTGGCTGCTCACCTGGCACCTCGCACTCCTCCAGCTGCCCGCAGCCATGCCAGTCCCGTCCTTCCCCCAGCCCCTGCCACCCCCAGAAAGCCTCTTCCTCTCCAGAGCGGAGCGTTCGCTCCTGTGGCTGCTGCACTCCTTTCCAGAACGCCTCGAGCAACCATTGGCATACCGGGGAAGGGAGATGCTCCGAGCCAAACTGCAGGGCCGGGAACCAGGCGGGGCTCTCACACCAAAAGCCACGGACAGGAGCAGAGTGACAGGTGCTGGGCACCCTGGGGAGGGGACAGTTGGCACCAGGAACCTGCTGGGGGCAAGAGGAAAGGGGAGACAAAGAGGAAAGGGGAGACAAAGAGGACAGGGGAGACATCAGAGCTGTTTCAGGGCACTTCGCTGAGCCCACGGGGACAGCTGAGGGTGATGTGCCACCGTCCGTCACCCACAGGCAGAAATGAGACAGGGCACAGCCACGGCCGAGGGGGCAAGGAAGGGTGGGCAGCGACACGGGCACAGGGGCACAGTGGGCACTGAGGGGGTGCTGAAGAGGAGGGTGCAGCCTCAAGCTCCCCCTTCCCGGGTTCCCCAGATCCCCCCAGGTGCAGAAGGGATTCAGAGCAGCGTCTCCCCAGGCTCACCAAGGGAGCAGAGCCCCCCGCACGCCCCTCCCCAGCCCCCGGAGCAGCTCGGCCCTCGCTGGCAGCGTCCCCCCGCCCCAAAAGGCAGCTGCTCCAAGGACGGGCTGCTGGGTTCCGTGTCACTGGAGCAGCCCACACCCTCGCCAGGGGATGCTATTTATACCCAGCCAAGGGTGGCAGCTCCTGCCTGGCTCTCAGCCCCCAGCCCTGAGCAGGGCCTTGGCCCTGGGGTGCTGCCACAACACCCTCGGCCCTCCCGTGCCCGGGTGGGATCCCAGCGCCCACCCGCTGCTGGGAGAGGGAACGATCCGTGCCCAAGCAGAGGCTGCGCTGCCCTGCAGTCTGAGCTGCAATAACAAAACCACCCAAACAGGCGGGATCGGTTTTTCCTGGGGTGCCTGGCAAACGCTGCTGCGGTGGAAGTGGGGCTGTTCCCCACCCCGAGGCTGTGGCACGGCCGGGACAGGGCGGGGGAGGCTGAGGGAGCCGCAGGAACTCCCGCACTCAGCGGGTAACAAACCCCCCTCATCGCCTCCGGGCTTCCCGGGGCTGCGAGCGACCCTCGAGCTGCTCTTAGGCCCCCCAAAGCCGCGGGTATTGAGGGGTGCAGTGAGCTCAGGCAGCGAGAAGAGGCGGAGCAGTCCCGGGCAGCGCCATCCCTGTCCCTGTCCCTGTCCCCGTCCCTGTCCCCGCCGCAGCTCCAGGCACGACCCGCAGCGGTGCCAGCTCCAGCGGGAGGGAAGGAGGGAGGGAGGACCCTGGGAGCGGTGAGGAGCAGCCCGGCCCATCAATCTCACACCGTCCTGACACCTCAGGCTGCACCAGGAGCTGCTGCTGGGGTTTGGTGGCAGCAGCTCTGCGGTGACAGCCAGCCCCGAGCGCTGGGATCAGGGAGCGCCTTCCCGCCCCGGAGCACTAAATCCAGCAGCTTTTAGAGCAGATGGAGATCTTGGGCTGCGTGAGGACAGGCCGCAGGACTCGGGAGATGGCTCACAAATACCGACGGGGGCGAGGGCCGGTCCTTGAGGGCAGGACGCAGCTGGGATTTACAGCTCTGATCCGGCTCCTCTGCAGACACATGGGAGGGAACGCCGGGCCGGGCTCTGCATCCTGCTGCCTGCTGTGCTCCCTCCGCTCGGGACAGCTCCTCCGGGACTCCGGGGGGTGACAGGAGGTGATGGGGAGAAGAAAACCGAAATACGCTGTGTTTTACATCCCCGAAAAAAGAAGCCAGCGTGTCCTGAAAAGGCCTTTCCCACATCCCTGCCTGCACGGGAGCGCCTGGGGCCGCCTGCGAGCGGAGCTGCCTGCGGCACTGGGACCAGCAGCGTCCCAGAGCATCATCACCACGCAGCGCCCCAGGCGTGCGAGGCACTTAATAAATGCCGTCGTTGGATTAATTAGCAGTGAATGTGTCACGGCGCGCCGGGCTGCGGGAGCACATGGCTCCAGGAGACCCGGATTAAATATGCATGAGGCAGGGAACGGAGGGAGAGCCCCCGAGCAGCGCGGGGGGCTCAGCTCCCCGCCCGGGGAAACCACAGCAACGTCGGGCACGTGGCTGCAGAAATCTGCTCTGCCTCGGCTCCCCAGCGGAGCTGGTGGCGGGCTGGACACCCCCTCCTCCCCAGCACCGGGAGCAGCAGCTCCCGAGGGGTGCCGGCCCTGGGGCACGGCAGCAGCTCCAGTGAGAACTCCCCGAGCCGGGGCCGAGGGGCTCAGCCGGCTCCGGGCGGCACGGGGAGGGTCCCGCTGCCAGAGACCACCCGAGGCTCCCCAGGGACACCGGGTGACTCCCAGAAGCCACCCTCAGGCTGGCACGGGAGGAGGAGGAGGAGAGCAGGGAGATGGGCGGCCAAACACTGCCGGCAGGGCTGGGGACATCCCGGCTCGGGGAGGATGAGGATGGGATGGATCCCCGCGTGAGAGGGCGGGGGGAGCAGGGCCGAGCCCTGCCAGGGCCGAGCACAAGGACCGGCCGGGTCACCGCGGGCAGCTGGACACCTCCCCGGGCATGCAGTCAAGGCCGACAGACCGTTCCGGTCACAGGCGTGAGTCACTGGCTGCGACAGCGGCCCTCAAATGCCACTCGGGAGCCTTTGCTGGCACAGCATCGGCTCCTACACCCCGAGGCACTGCCCGGGCATCCTGGCCAGCCCAGCCGGGCAGGGGCTTCCTCGAGCTCTCCCTCCCTCCGGAGAACCCAACCAGAGCCGGCCGGGGCCGCACGGAGCCAGCAATTCAAGAGCAAACACTGCTTTTCGCAGCCCGCCGCCTCTCCAAGGTGCCGCTCCCCCAGCCAGGCTGACTCCGGGCAGCTCCCAGCGCAGGAGACCCCATCCCTCCCCCACGGGGGGCTGGCAGCTGCAGGAACACGGGCCTGGCCCCCGGTTTTGCCTTCTCAGAATCTTTTCACAGCTTTTCCAGGGCTCCTCCTCCTGCGACTTTCCCAGCTGCTGTCAAACGTCACCTTGGCAGCTGCTGCCTCCATCCTTCCTATTCATCCCGGCGGATTATGGAGGGGCTGGGATCGGGCTGCACCCCGGAGCTCTGAGGGGATCCTCCTCTGTCTGGGGGTCCCATGAGGGGTCCTGACCTCCTCCCGGGGGCACAGGGGGGAATAACACCCCATCTCCCACCGGAGGGTCCCCAGTAAGCCCCGCTCCGCCCTGGGACAGCCCGTGGGTGTGCACGGAGCAGAGGCAGACTCTGTCTTCCAAAGCTGATTAAAAATAGATGCAGCATCAAACTAATTATGGTGATTAATTAGCATTTGTGGAGCAGAGTGAGCACGGGAGGGGGCACACGGGGAGGAGTGGGTGGTGCAGCGGGGTCAGAGCCCACCCTGTGCTGCCCGGCACCCCCAGTGCCCCCGGCGCTCCCCAGGACTGGGGGTACCGGAGCAACACATTAGGGGGGTCCCCAAGCCCCCACTTGC
The DNA here is from genome assembly GCF_017590055.1 of Onychostruthus taczanowskii. Lineage (NCBI taxonomy): Eukaryota > Metazoa > Chordata > Aves > Passeriformes > Passeridae > Onychostruthus > Onychostruthus taczanowskii. The sequence goes on from NW_024500350.1 coordinate 8,297,140, forward strand.
CTCCGTGTCAGCAACAGATGCCAAACCCCACAGCGCTGCTGGAAATCAGGTCAGCGATCGCCTGCGGCACGCTGGAGCCTCGCTCATCATGCCGAGGCTGCGGGGCGAGGTGGCACAGGGCAGCCCCGCTCCAGCGGCCGCCCCCGGGCCCGTGGCAGCCAGGGCAAGAGGGATGGAGAGGTCTGGAGCAGCCCACAGATCCCCTCCTGCCCGGGAGGGGTGAGCAGGGCTCCCGTGTGCTGCAGGGTCAGCGCTTGTGGAAGCCGGGAATGACAGCATCCCGAGGACCCCACACCTGGAATCTGCCCCCCAACACCCGGTGGGGCGGGACAGCCCCACAGGGACACGGCGGCGCTGATTTGTTCCCTCTGGAAAGCAGAGCAGGACCCCAGGTGCCCCCAGTGACGGTGCCCATCCCCCGCTCACACCTCTCCAGCCCCCCCAAAGCCTCCCGTGCCCGGGGACCGGACGGTTTCAGGCACCGAGGTTGGATTTGGGATGGGCTGTGCTCCACAGCTGGCGACGCTTTCGGCTCCCTTCTGCTCCCTCCCGAGGCCCCCGTGAGTTGAGCCATTGATATTCATGAGCTGTGTGCAAGAGCTGGCATAGGAGCCCCGGGCCGGTGGGTCACGGCGATCCCGGCCTGCCCGGGACCCCCCAGCCCCGTTCCTCTGCAGTCCCGGCACCCAGGGCCCTTCCCCAGGGCTGGGGCACGCTCCCGCCGCCCTTTCCAACCGCGCCCCGGGAGCTGCTCCTGCTGCCTCCCCCCGCTCCTCCCGGCGCAGCTTGGCAGAGCCCGGGCAGCAGGATGGGGAAAGGAACCTATTGCAGCAAAGTGGAATTTATCCACCTGCAGTCGGAGGCGTGGGGAGGCTCGGGGCGGCCGCGGGGACCACCCTGAGACCTGCCTGACCGGGGGGCTTCGTCCTCAGCCTGTGGAGGGGGACTCGGCTCAGAGGTGACGACAGGAGGTGCCGGGATGTTGTCCCCAAGGGACTGGGATGTCCCCAAGGGACTGGGATGTCCCCGGCCCCGATGGCGCCCTACGGGTGGGGCAGAGCCCGGCTGCTGTCCTGCCCTGCCTCGGCTGTTCAGGCACGAGCAAGAACCACATCAAACTAATTGGATCCCAGTTTACCGCAAACAAAGAGAAGGCAGGTGACATTTACCTAGCGGGGTAATTGATATCCGAGCAATTTGTTGGAGTAACCTCATTACACGCCAGCTGGATTTCCACACCCTCCCAATCCCACTCATTACAAACAAGGTTTGTGTGTTAATCAGAGCGCTTTAATCACGGTGCTGCCCACCATCCCTCCGGCAAGTTACAAAGCCACCAGATTTATCACAGACTCCAAACACTCTCCCAAAAATCGCTGGGGATTTTAGAGCAGGCAGCGCTGCTCCTCGGGAAAACAGCGGATATTTGTCCCTGAAGTGATGCACAGGGGCAGAGCGGCTCTGGCACCACCTCTCCTCCCTTCCCGCAGGCTGTCCCTCCACCGCCGGCCCGGCTGATCGCCTCCTCCTCCTCCTCCTCAGCGCAGGCAGGAGCTGTTCCCTTGCCAGACACGCGGCTCCAGTCACAACACGAGCCGGGAGCCGCCGGCGGAGCCTCCCACGCGGGAGCCCAGCCCCACGAACCGACCCCACGAACCCAGCCCCATGAATCCAGCCCTGATTCCACAGCCCAGCCCCACGAACCCAGCCCTGGTTCCATAACCCAGCCCCACGAACCCAGCCCCGGCCGGCGCTGAGGCTCCGGTGAGCGCTGACCAGCTGGGCTCTGCAGGCACAGGCACGGCGTGCCCAGCAGGCACTCCAAGAAAAGCAGGAAAAAGCATGTTCCTAAGGAAACATCCTGCACCGAGCCCCCGAGGTGGGAACCAGCCCAGGAATTAGCCCTGGTTCCACAGCCCAGCCCCACGAACCCAGCCCCATGAATCCAGCCCTGGTTCCATAACCCAGCCCCACGAACCCAGCCCCACGAACCGAGCCCCGGCCGGCGCTGGGGCTCCGGCGAGCGCTGACCAGCTGGGCTCTGCAGGCACAGGCACGGCGTGCCAAGCAGGCACTCCAAGAAAAGCAGGAAAAAGCATGTTCCTAAGGAAACATCCTGCACCGAGCCCCCGAGGTGGGAACCAGCCCAGGAATTAATCACGGGTTGCTTTCATAGCCTTGGTTCTTGTTTTTAAAGCTGATGGGGCTGCCGGGGTGGGGACAAGGCAGTCCCAGCGTGTCCCCATGGACAGATCCGGCTCATGGGGACACCCAGAGCATCCAAGAGCAGCCACCCCCTGCACCTCTGCTCTGCCCCCTCCTCCTCCTTCAGCCCCGGGGTCTCAGGGCCGGCTCTGCTCGGTATCAATGACTCCTTGGCTACCAAAATTCCACCCAGCAGCCCAAGAGGGGAAGGGAGCACCTTCCAGCCCCCCAACAGGAGAGACCTGTTGCCCCACGGCTTTGCTGCCTTGCTTTGGGCTGAGCCCTGCACAAGCTGCTCCATCACCCTAATGACACAGCTCATAATCATCTCATTTGCTATTAATTTGCTTGTCAAGAGAAATTCCACTCATTTTCTTTTAATTAATGGGGCCTTAAAATAAAGCTGGGGGGGCTGGCAGGGCTCTGGTGAGAGGATCAGGGAGGATCAACCAACACCAACAACGGGAAGAGCAGTTAGGGGGGAGAACTATTTATAGGACAAAAGGAAGGGAAAAGTAAAAAAAAAAAAGAAGGACAAAAGGACAAAAAAAAAGGGAATCAAAAGCCTTGCAAGGGAGCCATGACGTTCCCCAGCTCCCTCTGCACACCCGGGCTCTGTCCAGGAGCCACCACATCCAAGAGGCCTCAGCTGCCACGGGAGGGGGGAGCAGCACTAAAAAGGCCCATTTAGAGCCCAAAGCTGGGGAATGCTCTGAGATCCAGGGGACACAGCTGCCCCACAAACACCAAAGGCTCTGGGAATGGGGAGAGGCTCAGCTGCTGGGCCCAGCTCCACACCCAGTGTGAGCACCCAGACCTGCAGCTGGGCCTGGTTTGGGGAGCCAGGAGGGAAACAGCCCCTCCTAAACCCGCCCAACCAAGGCAAAAGGAAGAGGAATGAGAACGGGGGGCAGGGAGGGGGGAAATCCCAGTGAAACCCTTCCCCCACCCTCGGCAGGAGTGTCCCAAAATACAAACCCTGAGTCACAGGAGCTCAAACTGCACAGGCAGCACCTACACTGCCACAAGCTCCAGACACGGAGGTGGGAGCCCATCCCACCCAGCCTCAGCCCCTGGCACGGAGCTGCTCACCCAGACCTGCACACAGAACAAACAGAACTGCATCCCAAAGCAGCTCCTCTCCCCTTCCCGAGACAAAGAAGGCAGGTGCAGGGATCCTCCTTCCTGCTCCCCAAGCATCCAAACACAACAGGGGGAGCAGATCCAGAGAAGCTGCAGCAGAGCTATTCAGCACCTGGGAGTCAGGAAACCAACCCCAAAGCAATTCTGCCCCAGTTTGTCACCCAGGAGGCATCACTGGGCAGCCACATTCCTGCCCCAGCCCCACAGCTCATTCCCCAGCAGCACGGGGGGTGACCAAGCCCTGAGGCACCTCCAGAGACTCCCAGCCAGTCCCAGGTGGAAATGGTGGAGAGAAAAACCCCTTGGTGATAACAGGAGGATTTACAACCAGTCAGCAATAGCTATTCTCAGATTCCCAACACCCAGAAAAGCCGATTTCCAGCAAACAGAGAGTTAAAAAAGACAAGCCATGTATGAGTTTATTTCGAAGGACACTCAAGCTCCACTCTCTGAGTTTCTCTTAAGAGGTTTCAAGCATTACAAAGCGATTTTCCCTTCCCAGGGTTATAAACCAATTAGATAAAGACCAAGTTAATCCCTTATTGTGTCCAAAGAGCCACAAGCAGACACCAAACACAGAGATTAGTCCCTTCCTTTAGGAAGGACTAAACTGCCACATTTGGGCAGCTGGGAGAGCATCCCACGGCCCAGGCAAAGCCCAAAGGCACAGCCAGAGCCCCTGGCCCTGCAGGGCTGCCAGGACACTGCAGCACCATCCCCTCCCAAAGCCTCCCAGGTGACTCCATCCAGAGTCAGCTGAGTTTACCTGGGCTTGGAAGGAGAGGAGTTCAGAGCCTCACGCAGAGGGAAGCCAGGACAGTGATGCAGAGCTGGTTTTTATGGTGTTTTTTTTTTTTTTTTTCACCTGATTTTCCCTCACTCCCAGGGCAGAGGCAGCTGGGGGGGGCTCAGGGCAGCTGAGGACAGCAGTGTCCCCTGCAGTGTCCCCAGCCCTGGATCCCTCACAGGCTGAGCACACGGACCCTCCGTGGATCAAAACACCCAGATCCCAGCAGGAGCAGCCAGGGACAGACCCTGAACAACCAGAGCCTCATGTTCCTGTCTGAGCTGGGCTCAGTTCCTTGAGCTTCCACTCAAATCACAGCTGTGGCTGCAGAGCCTCCCCTGACCAACCCACCCCAAATCTCCCATTGTCAAATACCAACCAGAAGCACACAGAAAGTGACCGATAGATGAGGGATTAAAACCACAGAGGTTAAACATGAGATGAAAGGCAGGCACTCACCAGGGCAGGAGAAGCCAGTCCCACACACTGAAGGTTCCCCTGTTCTGCAGGGCCATCCTGGAGGAGCTGCTCCCCACAGCTGAGCACACTGGGGTGAATCTGCAGGGAGTGTGCTGTTACCCAGAATTTGGAAGGAGCCAGGGATGACCCTGTGAGCTCCCAGCACAGGCCAAATCAGAAACAAAGATGGATTTCCCTGGTGTTCTGCTCACGAGCTCTAGCAAGGAGCTGTCCCCTGCCCACCCTGTCACTCGTGCCTGAATTAGTGACAGGTTTCAGAAGACTGTCCCCATGGCCAGAGAACTCACTGGTTTGTGTGGGGCTGGAATGAGGAATGAAGTGGTCCCTGCTGGCTGTGGCTCTGTGCCCACCCTGCTCCCTCAGGATGGGACAGGCCGTGGCAGAGACTGTGTCTGTGCCGGGAGGGGACACATCTGTCCCTGTGTCCCCTGTCCCCTGCCACAGCCAGCCATGAGCCCAGTGCTCCCTTTGCCCTGGCCTGGCAGCAGCCCTCAGGATCAAAGGAGCAGCTTCCACTGTGGTTTTCCCTTGCAGGCTCTGTCCACCCGTGGGCAAACCCTGGTGTGAAGCAGCTCTGAGGGTTCCCGGGAGAGGTGGCTCCTGTGTAGGGCTGGGAGCTGCAGCTGCTGCAGCTTTGGCTTCTAAAACCTGTCAGCAAAGGCTTTTCAGGGAAGTGCTCTGCCAGTGCCTGTCCCCAGCACTGCCAGGACCAGCCCCAGACCTGCCCAGATGGCCCCAAGGGAGCAGGGTTTGTCACTTCCTCCCTTCCCCCCCTGGTTCAGACCCCAGCACAGCAGCGGCACAACAGGCTGGGCTTTGTCCTCCCCACCCAGAGGAGCTCCAAGACAGAAAAGAACAAAAGTTGTACAACAAATGTATGCAAAATTTAAGTTAAAAAGCCCACAGCAGTCTGACCTGAGCACCCCTCCCCACCCCCAGGAAAACATCCTTCTTCCTCTTCAGGCTGGAATCTTACACAGCCACACCAGGATCTCCCAGAGGACCTTCTGCTCCTGCTGCTCTTCAGAACAGTCAGGAATCACCTGCCAACCTCAGCCAGGATCCCACACCTTGGAGAAGTTTTGGTCTTAGAGGCTGGATGAGGGTTGAGGATGATTTGGGCACAGAGGCTCTGGGCTCTGCTCCTCAGGCCGAGCTGGGGCTGGGCCAGATCTCCAGCCTGGGATCCTGGAGCACTCTGTGTGTCAGGAATGACCTCCCCATGCTCCTGGGAGAGAGATGATTCCTGCCATCCTTTCCCCTGAGATGTTCCTTCCTCCAGAAGAGCTGGGCAGTGGGGCTGCTGCTCCCCAGGGACGTGCATGGGGCATGGCACAACCCAGGCTGCAGGAACAAGGGGAAGCTGCTCCAAAAGCAGTGGGAAGGGAGGGCTCTGTGCCACAGAGGTGTGGTGGGAGACACAGGCTGGCTCTGCAGTGGCAATGTCTCAGCATCTCTGTAAATCAGCCCCTGCAGCTGCACAAGGACTCCAGTGAGGTGTTGCAAACTTACACGTGAGCCTTTGCTTACACAAAGATTTTAACAGTACTTGAAAATGAACCCTGAGAAATTCACTGCATGGATTCTCCCTGAGCAGTGGCTGGCGCTGTCCTGTGGGACACAGCCTGGCACAGCTGTCCCCCAGGGTGGCACTGGGCTCCTGCATCCAGCAGGACTCAGCCTTGGTGCAGGAGAGAACCCAGCAAAGAGAAGCTCTGCACTTTCTTCTGGTACAGACTAATCCTCCAATTCATCCTCCTTTTTGCTGCAGGGATAAAAATGAGAAAGTAGGAACAAGTCTGACAACAAGTAGAAGCCAACAGGCACAAACAACTGGCACTTGCTGAGCTTGAGCTGCACCCCAGGGGCAGATTTAGCCCTGAACTGACACCCGCTGGCCCACCTTATGTAAGAGAGGGGGACTCTGACCCTCCCCAACACCTGGCGGCCAAAACCAGCTCCCTTCAGGTATTTCTGTTCCTCCTCAGGTCACACCTGTGGGCGTTAGGGCTTTGCTTACGAGCAGTGCTGAAAAAAGAGCAAATCCCCACTGCCCTTCCCCAGCTCAGGACACGGCGCTGCCGGCAGCAACGTGTGAGGCAGCGTGGCCACAGGGAGCAGAAATCACCTTCTGGAGGCTGCACATGTCCTGAGCTCCCCACCGAGCTCACCTTGTTACCCTGCCTGTACCTTTAATGCCATTACTGCAGCTCATGCCACCAGCAGATGCCCTTTGCCCACACACCCACCTCTCTGGGCTGGCAGGCACAGCCTCCAGCACCTCCACTGGAGCGCAGGGCTGCTTCCGAAGGTACTCCCTGGACCTGATGTCAGCCTGGAAGCAAGCAGGGAGAGGAGTGAGCATGGGCTGAGCAGCCTGGCTGGTGCCTCCCCTGTTATCCCAGTGTGCCCACCCACCCTGCTGCCAGCACATCCCACCAGGAACACCGGATGGCTCAGCAAGGCACGACAGCCTGGGGCAAGGAGAGCACCAGCCACGTCCCAGGAACTGTTAGGAAGTGTTGCTGGGCACTTACTGGGTGTTCCTGCCCTCAGCCTGACGTGTTTGCACAGCCCTCTAGTGCTGCACGACACCAGCAGCAGACCCTTGATGCCATCACAAGCACACCCCGGGCTCTTGGACAACTTTGAGGACTGGCAGTTGATTTTTACAGTCCTTCAAAGTTTTTTCTCTTTTAGAAATTTCTGCGCCATTTCTGAGCAGCTGCTGTGCCCACCTCAAAGGCAGAGTGTCTCTCCCCACCTACAAAGCAGGATGTGACCTTCCCAGCTGGAAAAGCTTCACAGTGTCTGGTGATGAGCTCAGAAATTGGGTTAACACATCCCTGGGGACTGTCCTTGAAGCACTGCTGCTCCCCAGGAGCCTCTCCTGCAGCCCTGCCAGCCCCCAGGCCCCTCACCCTGAGCCCTTGGTGGAGGCTGTGCCTGCTGCTGGAACCTGCTCCACAACTGCAGAGCCTCCTGCCAGCTGAGAAGGAGAGAGTTACATAAGGGGTGGTTTGTTTGGGAGATTTTTTTCCCTTCTCTCTATAATTGGACAGTTTCATAACCGAACTGACAAATAACTTTGATCACTCTTCAGGATAAGCGATTACGTGATGGATTTTATAACCAGGGGAGGAGGCTGCTCAATAGTCCCCACGGGCAGAGCAAGGAGCAGGAGGCAACAGATACCAACAATTCTAGGGAAGAAAAACCCCAACCACATTCTGCTGAGAATATCAGCTAGTGCTTGATGAGGTGGCAGTTCCCAGGCAGGGCTCACTCCTAACACAGCACTGGAGTCAGCTTAAGGTGGTGATTAACCCAGGCTAATCAATAAGATGGATCACTGTCCACCAATAATCCTCAGAGATTTGGGCTATTTTCAGAGGGCATGAGTGCTGGCTGTGGAAATGTTGCTTTGCCTGTTACCTGAGGGGCCAGGGTGCTCCCTGGGCACAGCAGGCTTGGAGGGGGTGCCCCCAGAGGCAGCTGGAGTCTCAGGACACCAGTGACTGCTGTCCAGTCCCAGAGGAGAGGCTGATGCCTTCTCTCATTCTTCTGAGGGCAAGTGTTCAGCGTTTCACAGAGGGTGCCCTGCAGGCCTGCCCTTCCTGGTGGGCTGGAGCACCCTCAGGCTGTCCCAGCAGCTCCTCCTGATCCAGCCCCAGGGGCACCCAGGCACTGAAGGGGCAGCTGAAGGAAGCAGCAAGTGAGGAGGAGGCTGGGCAGCAGCCAAGCAGGAACGTGACCCAGAGAGAGCAGAGCAGGCTCCTGGTGCAATCCCTGGCAGCTGGAGAGTGGCACCAACTTGTGCCTCCCTGCTGGGCACAGGAATCTGGGAATGAGCAGGCTGCAGTGTGGGCAAGCACCAGGGAGGGCTCTGACCTCTGCCAGGAGCAAGAGCAGCTCTCTCAGTAGGACCTGGGAGTGTTCCAGGCTCACTCAGGGTGAGTGCTGTGCTGCTTGTTCTGGGATGGCAGTTCCTGCCTGGGAGCTCCGTGCAGGATCTCAAAGGGAGATCCTGGCTGGGCCTGGCCTGGCACGTGGAACAAGGACAGAGTGGGATGTAAATACTGATTGCAGGTGACAAGGGCAGCTCATCCCCCTGCTTCCTCCGAGATCTCACTTCTCTCATCTGCACCACAGCCAGCTCCTTGGCAGCACAACCACACTGTGGGCTGAATGCAAATGGAACCCCTCCTGCTCCCTGCCTGGATAATATGCATTCCTGGGAAGCACCACATCCCCTAAAGCAGGAGGCCTGAGCTCCCACAGCAGCTGCACTGCACATGCTGCCCTCACACAATCCTCAGGAGCTGTGGACAGCTGAGCTCTCACAGACCACTTCATTTCCAGGCCTGCCACAACTTCCAGGTCAGGACCTGGTGATCCACAGGTCTTTCCTGACACTGGGAAATCTGTAAGCACTTCTCCTATCAGGTCTGCAGTTTCTGGAGACGTACCATGGCAAAAAGGCCACGTCAGTCATCCATGGCAGGATTCTCCACAGCCTCCTACTTCCTAACTCCAGCTGCAGGTGCTCAGGAGCTGAGGCTTTCAGCTCTGCCTGTGCCAGGAGCTGTGGCAGCCACCACACAGAGGAAGCACAGTGGGGACAAGTCCCATGGAAAGGTTTAAGTGTCCTCGTCTCCTGCCATCTCTCTAGAGTAAACACACTCTCCTGTTGGATTTTTCATCTCTCTGTAAGAAAAGTGATAATAATTCATTCCATCACTCCAAGAAAAAGGTCACAGGGAACCGGAAGAGGCTCCGAACATGAACAAATCCTGGAGATAGCTGAAAGCGAAATGAGGGTGATGAAAAGCTCCAAGACACCTTTCTGTTTCCAAAGGGAATGCTTCTCCCTTCCCTGTGAACACAGACTGCAGAGCTGGCTCGGAGCTCTGCAGAGGCATCTGGCCCTGGCTGGAGCAGGTTACATAAGGAGCTCCAGCAGCCTCCTCCAGTCTGGCAGGTACTGGGGCTGAGACTGGGAACTGCAGCTCTGCTCTGGACACACCAGGGCTTGCTTTGCTCCAAGGAGTTAAGATTTTGGGGTAGTTTATAAGCACAGTTTCAGTTCCAGGGAACACTGCAGCTCTGGAGCAGCAGGGTCACCCAGCACTGCCCCGGGGCTGCTCAGGTAGGCACACCCCAGACCCCACCAGCCAGGCACAGCAGCAATGCCAACAGGCTGTCCCAGGGCAGTGTTAGGGACAGGGACACCCGGGCAGGCCCTGGGGTCACTCCTGGCTCTGGGCTGTGGAGCCACCAACAGCAGAGTGATCTCAGGAAGAATGGAAGCACTTGCCAGACCAGAAGTCCTAGAGGCTTTGAGCTTCTCCAGAGCCCTTCCCCAAGTTCTGCTGCGATTTAAAATCAGCCAAGGCTGAGCCCCAGTGGCAGCTACAGCTCGGTGACAGTGATGCAGTGCTGTCACCTGCTGGCTGGTGGCTCCGTGCAGAGTGCGGCAGCGGGAAAGGTCCAGAGGAGCAGCACTGAGGGCCGTGCTGGGCTCCAAGCACCCGGGAAAACTGCATTCCCAGCTCCTGGGGATTAACACCAGCACGGCAGGAGCTGCCTGCAGCGAGCAAGCAGCGCATCAGTCAGGCTGGGTCTGCAGGCAGGGCTGGGAACGCTGCCGGGCACTGCGTCAGGGGAACGGGCCTGGAAGGATCAGTGAGCACCACCACGGGCTGGGGGAACTGCCCAGCAGGAGGGTGTCCCCAGCAGAGGAGGGGCAAACTGAAGCTCTGAGCACAGGGCTTGGCAAACCCTGCCCCCCCTGCCCCCATACCTGCCGGATGGGCTCCGGGACGCGGAAGCGGCAGCAGGCCCTGACCAGGCGCACGGCCGTGCCCAGGCTCACCCGGTGGCCCACGGACACGTACAGGGGCTTGGAGCTGTTGCTGTGGCTCCGCAGCACCTGGGCAGCCAGAAAGGAGAGATCACGCACTGGAGAGGCTCATCTGAACACACGCAGAGGGGCAGTGGAACTAGGAGCCAGCCGGAGCCCTCGGTGGGGTGGTGGCTCTGTGTTTGCAGCTCCCAGCCTTCCTGAACACCTTCCCCACCCCAGTGTCTCCTGCAGGGACTGTGTGTCCCCCGTGGCCCTTCCCCAGACGCCCGAGGCTGCTCTGGGATGCAGGAGCTGTGCCAGCCCAGGCTGACAGCACCCACAGGAAGTGTCTCCCAGCTGCCTGTTCCCACCGTGCTCTGAATCAGCCCGATCCCGGGGAGCTGCCAGGGAACTGGCACCTCTCCCAGACTGCAGCTCACCATCCAGGCTGCTGGAGCACCTCAGGAGCCACAGCCACGGACAGGAATGCTCCCAGCACTTGAGCTGCCAACTCCCTACAGCCACCTGAGCTCTCAGGGAGGGGTCAGCAGTGTCACCGGTCACCAGTTCACACCTGCCCTCCCGCAGGGCATCACTGAGACAGCCCCACTGTGGAGAGGGACAAGTGGCCAAGTGGCAGCTTACCATGCCCAGGACCTTCCCCGAGGCGCCTCTCAGTGGGAATGCCTCTCCTGACCTCTGCAGGGAATGAACCTAGGGATAAACACACACACAGTCAGCTCATTAGCATGTAATTGTAGGTGGCTGTCCAAATTCCCTTGGGATGTGAAAAAGCAGAAACAAATCCCAGCCTGGCCTAACCTGCTCCTTGTGCAGCTCGTCCCTAACCAAGCCATCCACGTGCAGGAGGTTCTTGGCCACGCCAATGCACGGCAGGTCTGTCAGGACCCCGAGGTGACAGGCTGTGCCAAATCCTGCCAACAAGGAGCCACTGTAGCTGCAGGACATCAGGGAACAGGAACACCAAGGAGCAGCACAGGGAGCAGGAGAGGAGGGCTCTCCAGGAACAGCCTACCTCTGGGATGGAGCAGGCCATTCCCATCTACCAGAAGCACCTGAGAAAAGCAAAGGAGAAATGTTATTTCTTGGGCACTGAGAGCACTCCAACGAGCAAGGAGAGATGCTGGCTCTGGGGGAAGGAGAAATCTCTTTTGGTTCCTCAATTCTCCCTGTAAGGCTCTTCCTGACTGCCTGACCCTAAAGCAGCAGCAGTGTGGGACTGGCAGTGCCCTGCACACACCACAGGCTCCCATGGGAGACCTGGCTACTCCCAGCTCCACATCCCTGCTCCCCAAGGAAAGGGCATGGATGCTCCAGCACAGCTCTGCCCGTGCCTCTCCTGCCCCGGGAGAACACCTTCCCCAGGACTCTGCAGCCAGGACAGCCAGCTCGGGACAAGGGAAGCACAGCACACCTGAGGCTGGAGCTGGGGCTCCTCCTGCTGAAGCCTCTGCACAGCTTCCACCAGGACAGGGACCTCCCTGAAGGCCAAGAAGCCGGCCACGTACGGGGCGGTGACGGGCACCATGCGGCAGTCCTGGTACAGCACCTGGGGCAGGCACAGACAGCACCCTGCCAGAGAGCCCCTGCACGCCCCAGAGCTCCTCCTCTGCTTCGTGCCCTCTGCTCATCCCTTTTAAACCCACGGACAGGTCAAAGCAAACGGTGTAAGGCAGCACAAAACCGCTTCCCGCCTTGCCCTGCAGATCACAGCAGGACTTGAGATTCAGTTCATTAAAATCCCAGCAGACAGCATCAAACTTTATTTCTCTCCTTGTTAGAGCTTTTACAGTGAAAGATAATTTTTATGTTACTTTGAAAGCTGGGAAAGAGACCAAAAATCTTTATTAGTTCAAGTAAAACGACTGTGAGAAGTGAGACCCACGGCGGGTTTGGAAAAGCTTTCCTATGTCACAGCCCATATAATCAGCTGGTTCCCAGCAAGAGCTCACCCACAGGACTCTGCACTGGAGCACTGCAAACAGCTCCCTCTGCCCACGGGCACCAGCCCCCGAACAGGCACGGCAGCTGCTCTGGACCTGGGCGAGTTCCCAGCCAAACCACAAAACTGCAGCTGGGAGCTGTTTAGCTGTTTGCATCACACCTTCCTAAACTTCTGTCTAAATCCTTACAGGTATTTTTTACACACACACACACACACACACAGGACCATGGAATGGTTTGGTCGGGAGTGATCTTGCAGTCCCTCCCATTCCACCCCTGTCATGGCAGCGACATGGAATGGTGTCCCAGGCTGATCTAAACCCTGTCCAGCCTGGCCTGGGACACTTCCCGGGACCCAGGGCCTGCCCACCCTCTCGGTGAAGATTCCTCCCCAGTATCCCACCTGCCGCTGCCCCACGGTCCCGGGCCGGGCGGTACCTCGAGAGCCGGGTAGCTGAGCACGACCAGGGAGGCGCAGGCACGGCTCTCGTCCCCCTTGATGTAGGATAAATCCACACCTCCCACTCTGTGCAGCCCGGAGAACTGCGGGTCCTTCTGCCACTCCTCGGTGTCCTCCTCCACCACGCCGGCCCTCAGCCGGGCCTGCTCCCTGCGGGGGAGCCGCTTACCGAACCCCGGCCCGAACCGCGCCCCCTTCGCTCCCCGGGGAGCCCCCAGACCCCAACCGGAGGGCCGAGCACCGGCGGCTCTTCCCGAGGGTGCCCGGTCCTTGTGGGGACGCGGTGCCGGGTAGCCCCGAGCGCGGCCGGGCCCCGTCCGAGCCCCGTTACCGCTCTCAGCCCCAGCCCCAGCCCCGTTACCGGTCCCAGCGGCGCCGCCGGGCGCTCCCCGCGGCCCGTCCCAGCCCGAGCCCCGTTACCGCTCCCAGCCCCAGCCCCAGCCCCGTTACCGCTCCCAGCGGCGCCGCCGGGCGGGGGACGCGGCCATAGCGGCGCGGGGCCCGCCCGTCCCGCAGCGCCGCCGCTCCCCGGAAAGCGCGGCCGGGCGCGGCCGTTCCGGGCCGGCAGCACCGATCCCGGCAGCGAGCGCGGAAGGAGCCGGGAGCAGCTGCGGGAGCTGAACGAGTTTATTGAAGGGGAAAGGGAGAAGTCGGCCCGGGCTGAAGGCAGCGGAGGAGCCGCGGCCTCAGGGCTCCCTGTGCGGGTCCCGCCGCAGCGGGGGCGCTGGGCAGGAGCCGGTTCTGCAGCCAGTGCAGAAGGGAAAGCATCAACCCTGGCCGAGCACGAGGGCACCGTGATTTGTAAAAAAATTCCTTCATGTTCCTCCAGTGGCTCTGGAGCTGTGTCGATCCAGGGTTCACACCGAGCTGCTGGGTCTATTTCACTCTCCTTCTCCTCCACGGCCACTCTCCTCTTCACATCAGGTGTAAAAACAACAACCCCAAACCCAAAGAACAAGCAACAAGCCCCAAACAAATGCCCAGAGTTCCAGAAGCCTGACACGAGTGTTGTGGCAGGCCCTGGCAGGGCTCTGTCCTAACTGTCCCTGTGCTCCCTCTTGAAGACAGCAGCTGCTTTCCAGGTACCAGCGGCATGAGACAGAAGAATTTCATCTGGGAATGTGTCTTCCAGCTCCAGAGCTAATTCAGAGTCTTTGGCACAAAGGTAAGGCAAGAGTGATTCCTTCAGGCTGGAAGACAGAGCAGAATGGCATGAACAGCAGGGTACAGCAAAGCTCAGGTTCCACAGTATGAGTGCACTGCATCACCCAAAATACTCAATATCCACAAGAGAACAGGTGTGTGTGTAGTGAGAAGGGTTAAACAGCCATGTGGAGGCACAGAGCCCAGCAAGGGGAGGCTGCAGGGCAGAGCTGAGCTCTAGGGCTGAGCTGTGCAGAGCTGTGTGCCTATCCCTGAAGGCTGGCCTTGAGCACCATGGAGGTTTTTTCCAATCTTAATGAGTGATTCTGTTCTTATTTAATCCAAGTGCCTGCAGAAGTGCTGGTGTTTGTGACCTGAACAGCAGCTCCTGTAGTGTTCCAGCAATGTCCCCAAGAGAGCCTGTGTGAGATGGAAGTGACACGTGCCAGAAATGAGTGTGGATATTCCTGATGCTGCTGCCTGGGCCGTGTCCCCCAGGACATGCATGTGGCAAGGGAATGTTCCCACTGTGTGCATGCTCAGAGGCAGAGAAGGTTCAGTTAACAACTGTGGTGGCTTTGGGTGTGCAACTCCTACCTCCACGTGGGTTTGAATTCAGTCACAGCTTGGACACATCTCAGCTTCAGGATGATCATTTCATGGAGCTCCTGCAGGAAGGTTTCCAGCCTGGAGTGGACCAGGAAGGTGTGCAGGAGCTTGGCAAGCTCTGGGGTGAGCTCTTCTTTGTAGTCTGGACTGACATCTGCAAAAGGATCCTAAAAATGCAGCGAGGGGAAAAGAAACCCAAACACACATGTGAGCAGCTGCAGGCAGGGCAGGGCAGAGGAGCTCACACAGAGGTGCTGGGGGTGCCATACCCTGCCGAGGCGCAGCAGCTGCTCAGATTTGTGGGCACACAGGAGCTGCCACAGGCCCATGCTGTGCCTGAGCTGGCACCGTCTGAGCGCCTGGAAGAGAAGGACAGCTGTGGATGTGAGGAATGTCCTTGGAGCCTCTCCCCAGCCTGCCCTGCCCAGAGAGAGCTCAGCACAGAGCTCATCTTGGCCTGGGTGGAGCCCATCTGCCCTCTCATCCTTCCCCATACGCCCTCAATAATCCAGTTTTTATCCCACAACATGAGTGGGAAAGTGAGAGGGCTCTGTCACACAGCCTGGATTTAGCATAAACCACATTTTATGCCACAAGAATCTGAGCTTTGCCCTCAGGACTCACCTGCAGCACGTGAGGGTTTGTCTGATCCCCCATCTGCAGAACTTGCTCAATATACTCAGTCAGCAGCATGTCAGCATTCTCACCAGCCATGGCCAGGAAGCCCAGGGTGATCTCAGTGAGGGACAGGGCATCACACACATCACTATAGGACTGCAGCTCCCCACTGATCGTGTTCATCACAGAATTGGGCAGAGCACTCTGAAAACCACAAAGTCATAGTTAATACTGTTTTAGAGCCATTCCTTTTTCTGTTCCAATTGCTCGAGTCATGGGAGACAACAGAGCCCCAGATTTAGGAAACTGAAATGCTGAACCATCTCCCTTCTCTTTGTAAATCCTGACTGACAGCACAAGGCCAGATTGCACATACCCGAGGCACGCTGAGAAATCAGCAGGCAAGCCTTTGGATGGACAAGGCAAGGCACAGAAAACCCTTGGAAAAGCAGGGATTTCGTGCTTGCCCTGCTTCCTGCAGTGCAGAAACCCACCTGCTCCAGCTTGTTCCTGACATCACTGAACAGCTGCTCGTAGTTCCGGTCATGTCTGTGCACCAGGGTGGGAATTCCCTGTCAGGAGAGAGAAAGCCATGGATGTGAAGCCTGGAATGCTGCTCCCAGAGCCCTCCTGGCTGCACAGCGCCTGCCCCTCCTACCGTCAGCGTGATGAGTGGCTTCCCCTGCAGGAACTTGCTGATCACTTGCTGCTGGATCCTCTCCAGATCAAAGTCCTGCAAGGTCTCCCCTCCCTTCTCCATGCTGTACTGGCAGTTGGACAGGATCAGAGGGATCAGGTCCCTCTCCACCTCGTAACTGATCAGGTGCAGGTCGGCCACTTCCGAGGGGCTGACCAGGTACCTGCAGGGAGCAAAGGGCCTGTGTTCAGAGGGAGAGGCCTCTGTGGAGCAGGGAAACCTGCCCGAGAGGGAGCAGGGGATGCAGCAGAGCCCAGGGAGCGGAGCAGCTGCACACCTGTCATCCTCCTTGGTGTGCCTGTTGACAGAGTGCACCAGGTCGTTGTGCAGCCCGATGAGGTAACTGGCCAGCGCCGTGGAGCACAGCCCCAGCCCCCGGCGCCGCGGCAGCAGCACCTCCAGCCTGCTGTCCAGGCTCAGCTCGGCATCACAGTAGCCTTTAGGCAGCTTGATTTCCCCTGAAATACAGACAGCAGTGTTTGAGGAGGCCCAGAGCCAGCCCAGGCTGAGCCAGGGCAGGAGGAGGTGCCGAGCCTGGGAAAAGCCGCGCGCTCGGCGTTACGGACGAGCACGAAAGGGGACAAGGTGAGGTGAGAAAGGAAACAGGTTCAGGTCAGAATACTACAACAGGGAAACAAATCCCTCCCCTTGTACCTACATTCTTAAAATTCAATGGCCAAGCCCAGTTTTGAGGATATGCCTCAGCATCAGTGATGGGAGGAACCTGAACTCAGAACGAGGAGCAGGGCTGGGAAAGAAGCTGCTCACCATTGGTGTCCAGGGAGCTTCTCAGCTTGTTCCAGACAGACAGAAACACATTCACTCTCCTGTCCAACAGGGCCCTCATCACATCTGAGAAACAACAAAAAGATAAATCCATGAAACACCTTTTCCTGGGTGAAACTCTCCAATACAGGGATCTTCAGAGCACACCACTGAACTCCAGGCAACTGCTCAAGAGACTAAACAGACACCAAACACCTTTCTAAAGGTATCAAATGGAGTCATTTGCTCAGTTTATTTTTCCATTCTTGTCTGCTCCTGCACCACCTTTATGTACTTTTCCATAAGTACTTAAAAGCATCAGTAATTGT
Source organism: Onychostruthus taczanowskii (assembly GCF_017590055.1). Lineage (NCBI taxonomy): Eukaryota > Metazoa > Chordata > Aves > Passeriformes > Passeridae > Onychostruthus > Onychostruthus taczanowskii. The sequence continues at coordinate 8,314,186 of NW_024500350.1, forward strand.
ACTTAAATACAATTGAAGAAGTTGCCACAAACTTCATGAATGGAAGGGAAGAACATTAATTTCACTCTTCAGGCAAGCCCTGCTCTAGAGCTGAGCTTAAAATGCCCACAGAACCACTGCTGCACTGCACAGAGTTCCCACCCTCATAAAAAAATCTCCTGTACTTAATTCCCTTTAAAGTCATCTGCTAACTTTTCCAGTCCTATCCAAGTCTTCAGTTAATTTGGGTGAGAGTTAGAAGGAAAAAGTGAGTTTTCACCTTCACTTTCTATGGGACAATCCAGCACTTTCTGTTTCATTAATTACAATTTTGGCAGTCTCCTCACCTGAGTGGGGTTCCCTGAGGAATTCCCTGATGGAGCAGTGTTTAATCTCTGCTGTGTTCTGGAATTGCCTCACCAAATCTTTCTGCAGAGCCAGAATCTCTGGGAGGAATTTCACCAGCCTCAGCTCACTTTCCTGGAAGAGGAAAGGGAGCCTGTGGGTAAGGTTGTACTTGGACAAACCAGTTGGGAATACTTTTATGGAATTACTTCTTAAATGTTTAAAAGACAACAATCTCTTCTGTGTTCATTCTCAACATCATAGCATGAACTGACACAATCCAAATGTGGTTTAGTCCTGGGCAATGCCAGGCTCTCACCCCTGTGCCACCCCCACCTTCTGCAGGAACTTCCAGAGGAGAGGGACAGTGTCCTTGGCATTCTTCTGCTGCACAACGTGGCCCAGGTTCTCCACGGAAACCCTCCTGCGGCAGCTCCACATCTTGGAGTGGTGGACATGGCTGTCCCCTGGCAGCTGGGACAGGAATGCAGCTGGGTCCCCATACACTATCTTCACTATGGGGTTGGAAGAGATTCTGTCATCCTCTTGTATCAGTTGGTTTAACTTGAGTAGCTTTTTATCCAAATCCTGCATTAAAATAATAACAAATGATTGGATATTGTGAAATACCTTCAGCTGAGCTAAGCCATTTCTGCTTTTCCAGATAAACAAATTCATCCCAGAACAACCCCAGTCTCAGGCTCCCATCTCCCCAGGTAGAATAAAGGTGGCTAATCCTTAACCTGCAGCTGTGCCATGGATGGGCTGGCTTTAGGAACAGCCAGGTGAAAAGTGTAGCACAGATATTACAGCACATCAGATTTCCAGTGGTTTTGAACTGCTCAGCTACTGACTCCGCACAGCAGATTTCTCACCTTCAATTCAGGAACAATAATTTTGTCTGCAACAATTTCTTCCCATTTGTTTCTCTTCTCCTTGGTGGAGAGAACATAATCAAACTGCACCAGCCCTGCAACAGGAATATTTCACCTCTTAAATCTGCAATATTTTAGTGAAAAGAAAGCACAGATTCACAGGTGCTAGAAGTTAACCGAGTATCTTGGTCCAGCTGGAGAGTGACACCCAAACACCACACAGTGATCCAGGTTACCAGGAGCCTCATGTGAATGATGGGGACATTTACACCACTCCTTCATAACCCCAGAAATATTGAACAGGTTGTCCAAGGTCAGACCATGATCAAGGACAGAGTGAAGCTTGGAATACTGACTGGTGCTGTCCCACCCTCCAAATATGGGCTATTTACACATTAATGCCCTGTACCACAGTGACTCCAGACCCTACCATGAACCCCACTGTGCCATCCCTCTTCTGCCAAAGAGCTTCTGGGAGTGACTGAGAGGCAGCACAGAACAGGGATTGCACACAGCACGAGCTGAGTGCTGGGAGAGCAGCCCTGCTCAGGAGCTGCAAGCTCTGCCCATCTGTCATGAAGTTGTTTTGTCAATAATTCATTTTCAGAGTTATTGACTGCACCAAACCTTGCAAACCCCACATACTCGACTGAAAGTAGCAAACAGACGAAAATTCTTCCCTCCCTACAGTAAGAAACAAGCTTCAAACTCTCTGTTTTGTTTTTCAGCTCAGCTGCTGCTGTTGGAAGGGGTTTATCAGGAAGGTGGCTGCATGGCCTCAGCCCCCGGTATGACAGGGCAGGTGGCTTTTCTTACACTGGCCTGGCTGCTGCTGGGGGGCCTGCAGGAGGCTGCTGAGCACCAGGTGCAGGATGTTGATAGTGTCATCCACACTCTTCCCCAAAATCCTGGTCAGCTGTGCCAAGTCCTCCTGAACGTGCTGCTGCAGGAAGCTCACCACATCATCCACTGTTGGCTTGATCATCATTCCCAGGGACTAAAGACAACAAAGGCAAGAGCTGAGCACAGCCAAAAACATCCAGGGAAGCACAAAGCACACAGAGCTCTGTCCTGCCAGGCACTCCCACCTGTGGAATTCCTGCTACCTGTGCCCATCAAGGCAGGGCTGGGTGGATGTGCCTGCATGGAAGTGCAGGAATTAACCAAAATCCCTCCTGGGCAAGGAGGCAGGGAATTTGGGTCTGACAGACTGCCCTGGCCACTTGGCAGTATGATAAAAAGGACCAGCAGCATACAAAGGTTCCCCTACAATCTGTGTGACCACTTGGAAGCATTTCTGGAAGATACCTGAGGGTCTCTCGAGGCTCCCAGCAGCATGGACAGGTGGGTGAGCAAACGGAGCAGCACAAAGACCATGGGGGACACACCCCTGTCAGATGTTCCCAGTGTTCTTCTGTTCTTAACATCTCCAAGGATGTGGCCAGTCTGAGTTCTGTCCTCATGAATCCTGTAGAAAAGTGCATATACGTTTTTGGGGTTTTTTTTCACTTTGACAAAAACCACACAAGACATCTCTGACACCCAGCAATGACTTTTAGACCCATAATGTCTTTGAATGCCATAAAATCTGCCAATTCAAAGTGCCACAGGGGAGTGAAGGCTTCCAGTCAGTTTTGTGCACAGAAAAGCAAATTTCTTTGGTTTTGCTGCCTGATTACTCTTGCTTGGACATCCCCTCCTTACACCTTCCAGAGAGCAGCATGAAGTGGTTGGTACCTCTGGCCTTTGAGGGCAGCACAGGCAGGTCCTACATCATTTAGCCCTGCAAAGGCATTGCAGCAAAGCCCACCTGGACTGATGGAAGCCCCGCAGGGGTTTGTGGTTGGTGCCTCCAATGGGGACGTGGCAGTCGGGACAGCAGCTCGTCTCCATGGGGAGCCCACACTGTGAAAAGCAACAGGAGAACACTGAATTCCAGAGCAACAGCTTCTCCAGCAGAGAAAGGGAATGAAACAAAAATCCAACCCCTAAGTGGTTAATTCAAACCCTGCTACAAACTGGGCCTCTGCCTGATGTTTCCCCATCTATGGTATAAATGCTAGGGGTATTCCAAATTTTACATTACAATGACAAAATGATCAATAATATCGAGTTTAGAAGTGGAACTCTGTGCATCAGGACATTCAAACCAGTAAACAAAATAAAACAGTTTATTGTTGAAAGCTTTGTCTGCTTTAATACCCACCATTTCCAAATTCTTACCTCTCCCACAGTGCACAAGTGGCCATTGGGACATTCTGTCAGAAGAGAAACAAACAGGACAGTATTCTAGGACCGATTTATACAGCCCCTGTTATTCCCTCTCACTGGTACCATCATCCTGGAGCAAGAAATATGCTGAAGATCTAATCCAAAGCCCTGACCATCCCAAAGCCCAAAGGACTGACAGGCCCGTGCAGGAAGCCAAGGAATTTTTCAGTGTTGCTTCTCCTTGAGAAACAAGGAATCAAAGCCAGATTCTGTTGCTGTGGGCAGGAATGCTCTCACCCCTATTCCCTGCTGCAGGAAGGTTCAGCTGGGGGAAGCAGAGACAAAGCTGGCCAGGAAGGTGGCAGAGCTCTCCTCACACCCTGTTTGTGTTGCCTTTGTGCCCTCTCATGCTCTGTGAGCAGCTGTAGGCTGAAGACTAAACAGCACTGGATGTCCTTTGGTGCATCACCCACACAAACTGTCTACAAATCTGGATTTAACATGGATAACTCATGCTGAGGAGTGTGTTTCCTCACATTTGTAACAGTTTCATTCTCCAAACCCAAGGAATTCCTTCCCCAGCCAGCCAGCAGCACTCACCATACCAGTGCAGACCACGCATTTCCTGCCAGGTCCTCGCCTGAGCCATCATGTCCTCGGGCATCGTGGGCAGAAAGGAGTGCTGAGGAGGAAAAGGGGTAAACAGTCACAAAAGGATCTGTGAATCAGCTCTGTCCTGCAGCAGGCACTCACTGGGTCTCTGTTCACACTGGGGAACAAGAAACATCTGAGAGCAGAGGTCAGGCAGGTGATGCAGATTCTCAAATTCACCTTTGAAAATCCACTCTTAGAGCTGTCAGTATTGTTAAGACTTGCATGTGCACTCTCCAGACATCCTGCAGTGCACCCTGGTGCACACCAGCATGTTCCCTTACACCTTGGGCAGCCAGCAGCAGCAGAGCAGCAGCTCCTCCCTCCTGGCCTGAGAAGCCAGAGCTCTCTGAGCAGGCAGGTCAGCACAGTGGGAGCTGCCAGCTGCACTCAGCCTCACTCACCCAAGTATCAGCAAAGGTATTTGCTTCATACTGCTCAGGATGGAGAGATGCCTTGAAAAGCTACCAGGCCAGAGCTTGGTGTTAAAATAATCCCTCCCCCCAGTGTTTCACAGCTCAACCAGTGAGTTGGAGCATTGCTGTTGAGAAAGAGGATCCAGCAGCCACAGGCAAGAACCAGGGATGAGCTGAAGTGCACCTGAGCTCCGTGCCCTCACCTGCATGCTGTGTGGCTGGAAGGCCAGGTTCCTGAGGGGCTGCAGGACAGGGCTGTGCCCACAGAGCAGCACAGCAGCCACGTGCACAGCCATCTCCACCAGGGCTCCCTGCTGGCTGCGGCCCCGTGGCTCCACGGCCAGCCCGGGCAGGGTGTTCTTCACCAGGGCAACTGCAAAGTGCTGCAGCTCGGGGGAATTCAGCACTTGGCAGCTCTGGATGAACTCAGTCATCACCTCTGTTTGCTGAAAGCACAGATTGGAAAGAGCTAAAGACATCAGGACACTGCCCCCACCCAAATGAAGAGCGCTGGCAGCTGCTTCCCATGCTGGGTTACCCTGCTCCCAAAACCTCCCCAGCCTGCTCACTCAGGCCATCACCCTGGCTGGGGCACAGGAGCAAAAGCTCCTCCACAACTGATTTAGATGCCCTTCACCCTTACCCACAAAGCAGGTTTGCCACAAGCTGCCAGAGGGGAGTGTCCTACCTGCTGCTTGGGATGAAGGCTTGGATCCCCGTACAGGGCAGTGACCTCTCGGAAGATGGCCAGGAGCAGGTGGGCAGATTCCAGAACTGGGGGGCTGCTGGAGGCCTGGGGAAGAACCAAGGATGTGGCAGGGGACAGGCCAGAGCTGCCCCAGCTGCAGTGATGGGATGTGCGGGTGGAAAGTAAAGCAAACGTGCTTGAGCACAAGCCCCAGTGAGCTCCCTGCAGAGGCCCCCAGGTGCTGGGAACAGACACTGCCCACAGGGACACAGCAGAGCTGGGGCCATGCAAACCCCCGGAGGGGTCTGGGGGGAGGACAGGGCCCAGCAGGGGTCTGAGCGAGGACAGGGCTGTACCTCCTGGGTCTCGAGCAGCCCCTGGGCCGTGCCCTCCATCATGGCTCGTCCCACGGCGTCGCGCAGGGCCCGGTACCGCTCCCCACACACCAGGTACTGGTCGATGTGGTTGGACTGGCTGTGCTGGACCTGCCGAGGGAACAGCCATGCACAGCTCTGGGGACAACCACCCAGCTGGGGGAAGCAGAATCTCCTCTTCCTCCCGAGCACAGGGGCATTTCAGGCTCCCCAGGGCAGCAGCAGCAGACATGGTGCTGCCAGGAGAGTCTCCATTCACCCGAGAGCCAGGACAAACCAGCTCCCAGCCACTGCCACTCTGGCCTGACCCCAAGAGCACACAACTCTAGGAACACCCAAAGCAGCAAAAAGTGAAGGCAAAGAGGAGACCAGAACCATCACCAGGAGATGCCTCTTGTCTACCTGTTGCAGAATTTCTGCTGGGAACACCCAGCTGAAGCGTGGCTCTGTGACCAGCTTCTGAGCAAATTCCATCCCGTGCTGGCTGGCAATCCTCCTGACCAGGTACACATGGTGCCAGTCGTTCCTGGCGAGCCTGCAGAACTTCTCCACACTCTTCAGGTAATGCTGCTCATCCTTCATCTGCTCTGGCTCTGGAGGGGAAAAAAAAAGGTTAAAACAAAAAGGCAAAAGCACATCCCACCTTGTAAAACTTTTCTGTCTGCCCCAGCTGTAGCACCAAGTCCATTTATTAGTACTGTGTTATTACACAGAAGAACTTCAGAGCCCTCCCTTCCTCAGGTGTTGTCTGGAGCATTTTCTCAGCCAGATTTCAGACAATGATTCATTTCTTTGACAGGGAAGATATAAACTCATCAATATAAACTCTTAATCCCTTCTAGCTGTGCAGAGCTCTCATTCATATAAAACAATAACCCTTACAGCAGTCCTGGGTCTGAAGCAGCATTTATGCTTTAAAGTTCAATTTAGTGGGCTTTAAATAAATTTCATTGTTAGCAACAGGAGGATAAAATAAATCTCCTTCCACAGGTGTAACTGCCATGTAACTGCACTGGGGTCACCAGCACAGCCTTGCTAGCAGTTACCAAGAACTTCCAACACCTGGTACAGGGGACAGACACTGACTGACACCCCCAAGGAAAAAGGGAACTGCTGCTCTCCTTCTTGGCCATGTACCAAAACAGGTCCTAGCAGAGCACAGGGCACTGACAGTGTCCAGCCCACCTCCCCTGCACCCAGCATTTCCAGCAGAGCACTCAGACTCACGTGTGTGCTGCTGCAGGTGGAAGATGAGCTCTGCAGCCCTGCTCAGGCACAGGCGCACCTCGGCCACAGCCTGCAGGTATTCCACCGAGGCTTCCTGGGGAGCCCCTCTGCTGCTGGCTGCCAGGTAGTTCTCTGGAAAGGCTCTGTCCTCAGGCACACTGCTTCCATGCCCATATCCCAGGCTGTCCTCTGACTTCTCACACATGGAATCCTAGAGAGAGGCCAGAACACTGGTGAGTAACAGAGCCACCTCACCCAGCCATCCCTGTGTCTCCAGGGCACCCACCCTGCCACGAGCACAGCAAACCATCCCTGAGCCTCCAAACCATCCCTGAGCCTCCAAGCCCACCCTGCCACGAGCACACCAAACCATCCCTGAGCCTCCAAATCATCCCTGCACCCTCCACCCCACTGCCACTGCCCCCTCATCCTAAACCTCTGCCATGTCACCAAACACCATTTTTAGGATGTGCCCCAGCTGTCCCACACTCCCCAAGCTTGGAGCTGAGCAAGAGCCATGAGCAGGCTGTGAGTAACACACATTCCATGTTCCAAGATCCCAAGCTCTACTTATCTGTCCCTTAGCAAAAACACAAATGATTTTAGCTACAAAGTCACTTTAAAAAAAACTGTAGTAATAAAACCTCTTTCCTGCTGTCATATTTGGTTCTAGTTGTCCAAAGCCCTGAAAGTTATGCAAGGGGAGGAAAGGGAACAATCCAAAAGGCATAATAATTTAAGTTCTGCACAGTAATTTAAGGGTTGTGGAGACAAGAAGACAGTTCAGCAGTTGGCTGCTGCCATGAGAAAGGCCCTGCTTGCTGCACTCCTGTGCTGGAGTCTGAGGTTTAACACTCAGACACTTGTCCAAGGGAAAGAATTTATGTAACACTGCAAAGACACACAAGCCTTTCCTTGAAAAGCAAGGCTCATTCCTGAGAGCAAATTCTGACCAGGTGATTTCATATCAACTCCTTCTGGGCTTTCTAGCTGGAAAAATAGTTATATACACAAGAAACACACCTAGACCTGCAGAAGAATTTCTGTTCTTGTTTTACTCATGAAACTGCAACCGTTTCATGGCGCAGCTCTTACCTCCAAGCAGTTGACAAAAAGCAAGTAGAGCTCTTTTTTGTCATTTTTCTCTAGGAGCTCGTTGTGCTCCACCTGGGACAGGTAACGCTGCACATCATCTTTGACTTCATTGAAGCTACAGGAGAGAGAGAGACCCCTGACACAGCTGCCATGCTGACAGGACTGCTCCTGCTCTAAATCACAGCACAGCTCCCAGAGCTGGCTGTGGGACAGGTGGGGTCACTCTGGATCCAGCTGCAAGATAGAGAAGCCCTTGTGCCCTTTTCTGCAGGTGACATTTGGCAATGAGCCAGGCTTTGATCATCAGCAGTGCTCAGTGAGCACTCCCAGGGCAAAAGGCATCTGGTTCAGGAGGTGGTCACACCTGAGAAGGGGCTTTTGAGCCATCCCTGCAAAGGGCGGCTGGGAGGGCTGTGGGAATGGGGAGGTCTGTGGAGCAGACATAAGATCAGTTTAAATCCTGATTAAATCTCTGTGAATGAGGAGTTTTGCTTTGCTGACCTAGATCAGAGCAACTACTCAGCCACCTTGCAGAACCCAGGCATCCATCCTCTGCACAGGGTTAGTGAGGGACAGCCAGGTAAACCTTGCACAGGCTGCTCACACTGCACCACAAGCTCCATGCAAGCCAGCCAAGCTGCATGACTAATGCAAAGATCGTGAGATTTTGTGGTGAATGTGAGATTTAATGAAACTCAGGGAGGCGAGGAGAACAATGGTTTGATGAGGAGCACAGCTGAACCTGGTCTGGCCTAACCTCCCTCACTTGAATGTGCTCACCTGTACTTCAGGAGCAGCTTCAGCATCACAGAGCGGATGATGGGAGTTTCATCCACCTCATCATTAAATGGGGACAGGAATTTTGTGTAGACAGCAGGGTGACCTGTGGGGACAAGGGAAGGACAGGTTGGGAAGGTGAGAGAAGGTGGTGACAGATCCAGCTCTGTAAGACTGAGTGTCAGGTGAAAGGAGCTCACTTGGGTCTTTCACAAGGCTTCTGTGAACAAAGAGCAGGTTCAAGAGCCTCTGGATCACCTCTGGCTCAGGGGGCTCGTTGTCCTTGAAGCACATGGTGGTGACCATGTCAATGAAGAAATTATTGCACCTCTGGCGGAACAGGGAGTTCTTTGCTATGGCAGCTCTGGGAGGGGCAAAAGCAAACACAGAACCTCTTAAACCACAGAGGAACTGAGCACACACAGGCAAAAGTCACCAAAGGGAGAGATACTTTTCCACCTTCCCAACAAGACGATCCTTAAGGTCCCTTCCAACCCAAACCATTCTATGATTTGCATGTTTCTACAGAGGCCAAGGCAGCTTTCCCCTTTTTTCAAACAACAGAACAGACATGACCTGTTCAGTTCCAGAGGGATGAAGCAGAGTTCACCCTCCACTCTGCTCGTGCTGACCACTTCAGAGTTGAGAATTTCCTCACAAAGCCTCCCCACTGAATGCTCCCACCTTGGAGAGGGTGGCTGGAGTACCTGAGCTCCTCAGAGACAGTTAACTCCACTTCCTCCACAGCAGCCCTGCAGTAGGGACAGTACATCTGTGCTGGCACCAGCCACAGGCTGATGCACTTGTGGCAGAACACGTGGTTGCAGGGCAGGCAGATGGGGTCCTTTGGCTCTCCCAGGCAGATGGGACACGGCTCCAGACCATGCCTGGAATCCAGAAACAGCAATGAGCACAGCTGCTTCCGTGCTGCCTCCCCAAAAGCCTTGAACAAGACGTCCAGCTGCAGCTAGACCAAGAACTGGCTCACTGCTCAGCTCAGGGTGCAGAACCAAACACTGCTCTTCCCTCGGCTTCCACTGCACCCAGCACTGCCACACCACAGTGGGCAACACAGGCAATATCCCTGCTGGCCCCTGCAGCCTGACCCAGTGTCAGTACCTGTAGAGCCTGCTGCTGACCTCGTTCTTGCACTGGCACAGCACTGTCAGCACTGCAACAAAGGTTGGATGAGACTTCATGTCTGAATCGTGCTGGAAACACTGCAGAGAGAAAGGACAGAGCCCAGTTACTCAGCTGCAACACCTGAGACCAGAATTCCCACGATCAGCAGAAGAGGGAAGAGGTGAAATGGCAGCTTTGCTCACCTTGGCAAGAAGCAAAGTGTATTTTCTCACCAAACCTTCAAATTCCGGCATGACGGCGTGGATGCCCAACAGGACGTGTTCCACAAAGAGTGCCATGGCAAACACACGGCTCCAGCAGACCCTGGGGGGAACAGCAGACTGGCACCACAGCAGGAATGGCAACCAGGGTAGCCAGGGGCTCACTGCTGCTCCTGCACTTCTCACTTGCTTTGCCCTTTGGCTTTCCAGAGGGGTTTTTGTCAAGGACAGAACATTCCAGCACTTCACCCAGGGGGCTCCAGGGCCTGGCCTGGAGGCACCACTGCAGCAGGACCAGCACCACTGCACACATCTCTAATTTCTAGCTCAAAAATTTTTAAAAATACCCATCACAATTAGCTGCACTTTCTTCACTTCAAATAAACGAGGTCTGTGAGAAACTGGGGTAGCGCTCTGGGCTTTTTTCCAAAACACAAGATGCAGTGAAATTCTCCATCTCTTGAGTCCTTATGCACAGAGGATGAAGTGGGGAGACACTGCTGGTTAACAGGAACCTGAAGAGAGTTTTAAATAACCCCTGAACCCAGATGGAATGCACCAGATGATACTGCCAAATTTAGAGAGAGAATCTGCAGGAGATGAGGGGAAAAAAATGTGGTTCTTGCTGCTTGGTATGTAATTGAGCCCAGCAAGAACCTGGAAAGGTTTGCAAAGCCTGAGAAAAGCAGCACCAGAACAGCTTCAGGCTGCTCCAATGTCCCAGAGCACCACCAGGCAAAGAGCAGGGCTGTGAGCAGAGCTGGGTGCCTACCTGAGCTCCCTCAGCAGCTGATGGCAGCGGCTGCCCCTGCGCTGGGCACCCTCCTCTTTGCACAGGAATTCAATGGGCGTATGGAGGTTCTTCACTCTCTGCAGCCAGAGCTCAGGGGAGGCTGTCTGCACCTGCTTCTCCAGCTCCTCAGCACACACCATGGCAGCCAGCACGTCCAGAACCTGCACAGGGCCAGGGGTAACAACAGCTGCACTTCAGAATTCCTCATGGACCTTGGGCTCTCAGTCTGGTTTGCTACAGCACGTGCTTCACTGAATAATGCCCTACTTGATTACTTTAAGCTCTTTAAGTTCTCATGTTTGTGGCTTGGCTCGTTAGCATGTCCTATTAACTAGAGCAAAAGCAGGGCAAACTATTTAAAAACCTGCTTGTAGCAATAAGAACACAATAGATCATTCCCAATTCTGAGGAACCCCAGTCTGTGCTCCCCCCGTGCTGTCACTGAAACCCAAAGGAGACTGAAGACAGTGCAGACAGAGCTCCCTGCCAGGGCTGAGGCAGTGACTCTACCATCTCAGAGCGTGGAATTCTGCATCCTTGCTGGTTCAGGAGGTAGCCAGTCACACAGGGGTACACAGCCAGGATCCTGGAGAAGTTCTGCAGGTGGCTCTTGCACTGGTTGTGTGCCAGGTGGGCCCAGGGCAGGGAGGGCACCAGCTCCTTCCTCCAGGGGGACTCTGCCATCCACTCCTCAACGCAGGACATGAATGCCACACGCATACACTGCAGGGGTGGGACACAGAAAACCAAAGGTGAGAAAGCACTTTAATAATTCATTTAGTACTGGAAATCCTGGCAAAACTCTCTGAAAGACGAGAATCACTTTCCTACAAAGACAGCCTTAAATGTGTCAATTTATGCAGGTGCTGCCTTTCTGAGTAACCCCAGTGTCCAGTGGTCTGCTCTGGGGTTCTCCTGCTGCTGGGCTGTCCCAGAGGGGGTTTTCCCCAAGGCAGGACTGATTCAGGACAACACATTCACAGGCATCACACTCTTCTCCCCAAAGAATTTCCAGCCCCTGACCTGCAGCTCCTTCTGGGAGGACACACCAATGGTCAAGACAATAAAGTCTGTGATGTAGCACTCGAAGAGCATCTGCCTTTCTCCCTCAGTCAGAGCAGAGATGAATTTTCCCAGGGCAGTTTTCTGGAAGTATTCCACAAACTTCTCAGCATGGCCTAGAAAATGAAGATGCAGAGAAAAGCTGGATGTTGGGAGGAAGCTGGCTTTGACACAGCATCTATCCTAGAGACACTGACACCTCATTAATCACTGATGCATCCAGCACTCCCCTCATCCAGGGCACTGAGGAGGGACTCAGGCCAGGCCTTGTCAGCCCAGCACCGTGTTGTATTTCTGCAATCTCACCTTGTCATTAACTCTTGGCTGCTCCACAGTACTTGGAATGCAAGGGCACAGAACAGGTGAGGAAGATGAATGGTGAGAAGCACAAAGAAAGCTGCCTGCACAGAACTCTGCTGGCTCACAGGAGCACAGAGGCAGTGAAGGTGACTCCAGTGACAGGAGGAGCACAGCAGTGACAAACCAGAGCTCAAAGGGCAGTGGATGGAGATGCTGAAGCCAGGCTCTCACCTTCAGTGTTTTGGATGTATTGAGCCTCCAACCACATCTCTTCCAGGTACTCCTTTATCCTCCAGCTGAAGGGCATCTCATTCCCAGCATCAGCAGACACTGTCATGTTGTTCTGCACCACGATTATCTCTGGCTGAGGGCTGGGGGGTTAAAAGCTCATTAATGTACAGGGCTTTTGTCTGGGAAGCACAGTACAGACAACAGAGGCAGAGGCTGCAGAAAGCAACTGAGCCCTAGGAGGGAGGGGAGAGAGAAGGGGAGGGAACTGCAGGACTCTGAAGAGAACAGGCTGAACTGTGAGCAGTGCCTGCTGCCCTCCTGGAGCAGCCAAACAACACCCCTCTGCCTGGGGGGATTAGAGCCAGTGCTGGGCTGCTCCCAGTGCTGCCAGCCCAGCCCTCCTGCTGCTCCCCCAGGCTCACCTGTTCTTCCCCACACCAGGAGGGACACTCAGAAATTTGGAGTCACTGAAGATGAACATCCAGAGCTTTGTCACCCACTTTGGTCCTGGCCTGGCCAGCAGCTCCAGATTGCCATTCCTGTCTATGACAGCAATCAGGAGAGCCAGGAAGGGAGTGACCACCTTCTGCACTCGCTTCCACAGGGTGTGCCTTTGGGGAGACAGAGATGGAGAAACCCAGAGGGAATGTCAGTAAAACAGGAGGTGCCTGCCCTGAATAACTGCTGACATTTGCATGTGACAGAATCCTAATGCTGCCTTTATGGGAAAGAATACCACACCAACAAAAAACCCTGCACTCCTCTCACTCCTGGCTCACCTGCAATCCCACTGTTCCACTCAAGCACTTGTGCATCCCTGTCCCAGTACAGCCCCTTCAGCTCTAACTTACTCTTCCCCAGGAGAGGCTAAAATTGCCTTCACAGAGTTTCCAGCACAGCCTGGAGACTGACACTGCAAATGTTCACACAAGTTACACAAAACTGCTGTCTCTGCTGCACAGGTGCCACTTGCAGACCCTTCCTGGGAAGCTGCAGTGCTGCTGTTCTCACCTGAAGGTACCTGCCTCCTGCAGAGCACTGAGGTTGGAAGCTTCCCGAAGCACCCAGTTTTTTGGGTGAAGGGAATTTTCTTCTTGCTTCTTCAACAGGCTGGAGAGACGAGCCTTGGTTATCTTCAGGAAGGAGGCTACAAAACAGCAGGGAAATTGTGTTTTCTCTTCTATTAGCTTGGATCCAAATATCCCACCAAGCACAGCATTTGACAGTTGTTTCAATAATTGGCCAAGTGGGGAAAAAACCAGCCAGCACAGCCAGAGAAAAAGCCACTACTTAAACAGCAGAAAAGCCTTACATCCACCCACGCACTGCAGCACGGACACACATTCTTGGGAGAGCCCCCTTGCCTGCACCACAGCAAGGACCTCTGCATCCCCAGTGAGCTGACAGTTTTGGTGGTCCCCAGATGCCCAGGGACTCCCTACAGCACACACCTTTCAGCTCATCCTCTTTGGAGAAGAGGCCAAGCAGAATCTCAATTCTCCTCCTGCTCCGGCTCAGGTCCTCGTTCTGGTCCCGCAGCATGCCCACCGCACTCTGCACGCAGGTCCTCAGCAGCACCGTGGTGTCCAGGATCTCCCCCTGCCCAGGGAAACGAGGTCATTCTCCTGGAGTGACCCTCCTGTCCCCAGCACACTCCCTTAAAAGCTTTACAGTGCTCCCTCAAATTGCCTAATGCCTGGCATCCCGGTTTCCAGCTCCCCTCAACTCAGGCTGCAAATCTCAGCTCTTTTGCTGTCAAGAACATGATGCAGCTTCTGTGGCCCTTTCAAACTGGCCTGTGACACAGCATTTGTGCTGAGTTGAGATTCCTGCAGGGGAAAGATTCAGCAGTTTGAAGAAAGAAATGGAAATAATCAATGTGACCAGGGAAAATGTGCCCTTCCTGGGAAATGCTCCATGTCCCTGCTGCTGGGCATGTCCAGCTGAGGCTGCCAGGGGCACATGGAGCAGTGTGAATGTGGCTGCAGCACAGCCAAGTCCTCAGCCAGCCCAGCTCCAGCTCCACCTCAGAGCACACAGCTGGAGTGAGGCTGAGGACCACAGCTCCCACCTCCGGGGGAGAAAGGAAACAGAAACTCTTAGAGCTGATTTTTAAAAATCAGAAGAATTAAATGACTAAAGAATTAGAGTCCTTAGAATGGTTGATTTCTTTAGTGATGTTGATTTTGACTGGGCAGTGGGGAGGAGGAGCTTGTATCTGATCAGTAACATTCATGATACAAATATTGCTGATTGGTTTCAGGTGAAGGGGGACACAAAAGGTGGGCTGCATCCACAGATGACAGAGCAGAGAGCCACGTGACAGCTGAGAGGCAAACAAATGTATTCTGAACTGACCTCCTGGTGCTCTGCTCCTGGCACTGGTGTTCCAACCTCCATCTCCTCCTGCTCTGCTTCTCCACTGGTAGGCAGAACTGCAGCTAAGGTGTAGAATTTTTATTAGAAAGCAGCAGTGCACTCCTGCATCAGTCAGATCAGTTTATTTTAGCAACTGCATCCCAGAGCAGCAGAACATCTGTCAGAGATCCATTAGCACCTGCATGAGTAGCTGAGATTCACCTCGCAAACACAGCCACAGCTGCTTGGGCTGTCAGGCTTCATGCAGCAAGAGCTGGAAGAAATGTGAGCTAATGCCTCAAGCTCTCCCTGATCCTGTCAGGCAGTATGGTGCAAGGAAAAAGAGTAAGAAAAAGCTGAGGGGAAAGAAAGATCCTTGTTGGTCTCTGCCATGCAGCATCTGCTGCCTCCTGTGCTGGGACAGAGCACTCAGGCTGCTGAGCAGTGCAAATGCCACATTTTTGTCAAAAAGAAAAGGGAAAAATACCAAATTAACTTGCTTGATGACCTAAATTTGTAGTAATGAATTAAATACAAGTTGGGAGCCATGTGGTGACCCTACCAAAACCAGGTGCTGAGCAGGGAAAGTCATCAGGTAAGTTGTGCCAGGCATCAGTTCCTGTAGTACCAAGTCTGGGACCACAGCCCCCCATTTCCCCAGCACACTGCTCACCTCTGGCTGCACCTGGATCCTGAGAGAACACCTGGCTGATGGTGAGGTTCTGCAGGGCTGTCAAGTCAGAGATCATGTCCTTGGATCTGCGGAGGTCGTCGATGTGCACCGACTGCCACAGCCCTACAGGCACAGAACAAGGAATCACTCCCAGCCTGCAGCTTGCTCTTCCAGAGGAGCACCCCCAGAATTACCTGCCAGCCCCTGGGGTTACTTTCAGAGGTCACTAACTCTCACCTCTTGCTGTAGGAGGGGAAAGAACAATGCCCTCAGAACCTGCTGCCTGACGGGTCCAAGGTTCTGGGGCTCTCAGAAGACCCCAGACCCAGAGGAACCTTGCTGAACACGTCAGCACCTGCTCCAGAGCCTCGGAGGACAACACACCCACACACCTCGTGGCTGTGTGCTGCTCTCCAGCTGACTGCAGGGGGGACCTGTCTGTCAGCAGGCAAGGCAAGGACTGCCAGGTACTGATCCCCTGGGCAGCCCTGTGGGACAGGGAAGCAGCTCTGACAACCCACAGGACACACTGAGTCCAGCTTCTCAGCATTTAGAGGAACAGTGAGCAAGAGAAATGATTGCCTAAAGGGACAGATGGGCACACCCACCTCCATGGAATCCCACGTAGGATGTTCCTCCTTCCAGCCGGGAAAGCTTCATGATAAAGTAAACAAAGACAGAGACCTCCCCCAGGTCCACCTTGTTGATCTCATTGACAATGGTGTACCTGCAGCAAAGAGGAAATGCTGATGGCAGAGCAAAGGCACACAGAGGCCCATGGCCACAGGTCTCTCCTCAGAGAGGACACATGTCCTCTCCCAGAACAGACACAGGTGACTGCCACTCCTTCCTCCCAGCTGTGCCCTGAATTACCCTGTGACCCTCAGCTCTTCAGGAATTCTGCAGCCAATGGCCAGAATTCACACATCAAAGGGGATAATCTGCTCATTTCACCCAGCTCAGCTTACTCTGACTTGGGTTATGGATTATTTGAAATACAACCAGTGCATTTAGATTCATTCTGCTACAGAAGAAAGGACTGCACATTCCTGACTGTGAGATCCCCAAACAGCACCAATAACCAAACAGCAAGGAGTGGCCTGGCAGAACTGAACCACTCCACACCCACTCACTTGGCTGAGGCGATGAGCTGGGCATTCTGAGAGCCATCTCCAAAATCTGTCTGAATAATGAGGACTTTATTTCCTGAAGTGGAATCCAGGAAATCCCTGAAGAGTGAAAAGAGATTTAACAGAAGTCACTGAGTATAGACCAAACATTAAAGACCACAGAACCAGTCATTCCACATTAGCTTTGGCTGATACAGGAGGAAAGAGAAAACCACCAAACCCCATCTCATGTGATGGAGCTGACAAGGTTTGTCCCTTATCAGCAGATATCTGGGCAGAGCCAGCCCACTGCCAGCACAGCTCCATTTTCCATATGTGCTACTCTGAATGCTCTGCCCACACACCCTGCACACAGCTGACAGCCCATTCCCAGCAGGAAAACACGGCCCAGACTCACCGGATGCCCTTCAGAAAGGAGTACTCCGTGTCAAACTGCTGCAGGAACAGGATCTGGGGCCTCTGGGCCTTGCCCTGCACCTCCCTCTCCAGGCAGGCAGCATCAGCGCTGGTGAGCAGCCGTGAGAAGGTGGTGACCTGGAGAGAGAGGGGCAGCAATGCAGCACCTGCGCTCAGAGGGCTGCCAGCCTGCTGCAGTGCCCCCCAGCCTGCTGCAGAGCTGCACTGCACTGCTCCCCAGCCTGCTGCAGAGCTGCACTGCACTGCTCCCCAGCCTGGTGCAGAGCTGCACTGCACTGCCCCTTGGCCTGCTGCAGAGCTGCACTGCACTGTCCCTGGGCTGCTGCAGAGCTGCACTGCACTGCCCCCCAGCCTGCTGCAGAGCTGCACTGCCCCCATGGCCTGCTGCAGAGCTGCACTGTGCCCCAAAATCACCACTTATTTGCTGCCAGCTCTGCACACCCGGCACTGCAGTGCACGCAGGTGGTGCCACGCTGCAGCCCGGGCACACGGAGATGAGCAGGGTCAGGAGGGCTGGCAACACCCCAGCCTCACCTCGGTGAAGGCAGTCTGGGGCCCGGCCTCTGCACGCACGTGGGCGCCCAGGAAGTCGGCGAAGGAGGTGTGCTGCTGCTGCCTGAAGTAGGTGTGGGCCAGGGAGTGCGCCATGAACACCCCCACGGAGTTGCAGAGGCGGATGACGGCGTCGGGGGTGGCACAGTTGAGCAGGGCCAGCCGCGCCTGCTCGGCGACACGCGGCAGGAGCTCGGCGGGGGCGCAGGCCGGGCGCAGGCGCTGCGTGCCCTGCAGCACCAGCGAGGCGCAGGTGTCGGCGTGGTAGCCCACGAACACGTCTGCGGGGCGGTACCGCTGCTGGCTGATGAAGTGCTCCTCTGTGTTGACGGCCGTGAACTCCTGCACCCACCGCTCCAGGTCCTGCACGGCCTCCCTCTGGCCCTTGTCCAGCACGGTGCTGATGTCCAGGTAGTGCTTCTCCAGCCGGTTGATCAGCGGGATGGGGAAGTGCTTGTACACCACCCCCTTCTCCTCGATGACGATCAGGCGAAACTTGGGGTGCACCCGGCACTTCACCCGGTGCGTGCCCAGCCCCAGATCCACATACTTCTGCCCGGCTAGGTACACATAGTACTGGTTGAGGGCATCATAGAGGCTCTCGTAGAGGTTCTGCAAGTTGAGAAGCACAACCATCTGGCCAGTTTCCATGCAGACCTTCACTCGGTTTATGTTTCTGCATATCTGGGTGTATTCTTGGTCCTTAGGAAAACTGGAGCCAAAGATGATTTCTGGCTGCTGTCGGGCAGTGAAAAAAGCCTGCTGGAGGATCTGCAGCGCAGCATAGTTCTCAGTCAACACAAGCAGGTACCTGCAGTCCCCATCCTCAGCACCGCTGTAAATGTTCTGTCGGATCAACTCTATCCTACTGATGTCGTGAGCACGTATCTCCCCTTTTTGTAACAACTTGGAAGTGAATATTTCCAAGGCATTGACATCATCTTTGCCACCGAAGTTACGAAGAACCACTGCAGCGATGTCCTGAGGTGTGGGCTCGCTTTTGGAGCTCTTAGCTAAGGCAAAAAACATCTTTATGAGGCTGTAGTAGTCACGCAGGCCAAAGAACTCCCTGTCTTGGGCCTTGCAAATGTTTTCATATGCATCTGCAAAGTGATGGAAATACTGTTCGACCTTCTGCAGAGTCCCTCGTGCCGAGCAGCAAATGCCCTTCGCGCTCTCGATGAGCTCCTCTCTGCTGGGGTCTCCACGAGACACAAAGATGCCTCGATTCATCTTAGCAGGGTCCAAAGCCCAGTTGGAAATCCCAATGAAGCCAACCTTTTTGTGAGGAAGAGGGACATCATCTATGCAGCCATCCTCCAAAAGTGGATGCAAAGTCTTCAATGGCATTTTGGGAGAGTCTTCTGCCAGCCCAATCTCATCCAAAACCACCACTGATACATACTCCTCCAAGTTCTTCCCTTCCTGGAATCGAGCACAGTGCTTAAAAGTGCCTATGATTCCCTCTGGAGTGGAGAGAGGGCTGCACTGAAAAGACACAAGATGGATCTGCTTCAGGTCCTTGAACAGATCAGAATGAGCTGCTTGGCCCTGCATAGCATCAGCCACGATGGTTTTTGCCAGGGATTTGGAGCTTCCAGGCTTCCCAACAAGAAAAAGAGGGATTTTCAGCTCAATACAGATGACCATCATGAAGACATTTTCCTTCAAGGCCAAGTTCCTTGCTATGGTATCCCGGAGTGGCACCCCACTCAAGAATAAGTCCTGCATCAGGGTGATTTCTTCCAAAATCTTTTTCTGGGTATTGTAAGGCTTTGGGAGGACCTGGCTGATGGCAGTCCTGTACGGCTCCTTCCTTTCCAGGGACGCATGGTAGCAGACCCCGACCGCCAGCACCAAGGACCAGATGACACCATTTCTGTCACTGCCGCCCTTGGGAGCTTTCCTCTCCGCCAAGTACTTCTCCAGCTCCCTCAGCAGCAGGTGGCTGTGCCTGCAAAACCACTTGAACACCTCCATGCAGCGCTCCACGTCCCGCAGGCTGACGAAGCTGCACTCGTCGTCCCTCTGCCTCATGTACTGCTGGGAGGCAAAGAGCACCTCTGTGACCACCCTCACCTCGTCCTTGGCCATGGGCAGCTGCTCCGCCACGCGCTGCACGATCTGCTGGATGTACTTCTTCTCCATGTGGTTGTTGAGCTGCCCAAAGTCCCACACCAGCGGGATCATGCTGGGCGGGAGCGCGTGCACGCGGTACACGAGCTGCCTCAGCGGGATGGAGCCCAGCTTCTCCCGGGTGTCGTCGGCCTTCACCCGGTAGCCCAGCCCAGCCAGCTCCAGGCGTTGGATCATCCTGTCCGTGTGCTTCCGGTAGGGATTGCAGGCTGCGATGATCCGCAGGCCAGAGCCAGAGGCCAAAGGCTGCCCCTGCACCGTGCGGTCACACAGAACCTCCTTGATGCTGCTCACGGCCTCTGTCGTGTTGGCTTCGTCGAAAAAGAGGACGGTGTCCAACCCATGCTGCTCCTTGTTGTATTTAGCCAGGGCTTCTGCTTCTCTGACCCTGGCGTAGACCATCTCTGCAGTGGTACCTCCATGAACCTTGACAAGCTTCATGTTCTCCACCTCTACAAAGCTTCTGCGTAACTGGCACAGGAACTTCACCAGCCTGGTTTTCCCACAGCCTGTTTCTCCCATGATGACCACCGGGATGTTGCAGCGGAATCGCATCTCGATGGCCAAGATTTTCAGCATGTTGTCTGTGGTGAGCTCGTACGTCTCGTCGGGGTCAAACACCCAGGGGAGCCCCAGCACCATGCAGAGCCTCTCGAGCTTCTCCTCGCGGGGCAGCTGATCAAAGGGCACGTTGAAGGGAACCCTCTGCACTAACAAGCCCTGGAAGAGCTGGGCAGTCATGATGTCCTTCTTGATGACATTCCCGTTCAGAGGATTGATGGCATCAATGCGATTCCCGGTCTGCTGGAAGTGGAAACCAATGAATGTCATGGACATACGATCCCCATTGAAAAACAGATAGGGATGAGGCTCTGACTCCCACTTCTTCCTGATGCGGAAAGGAAGCAGATCTTCCTCAGCGACATTCTCCAGGTGGGAGGATCGTCTTCCTGAACTCTGGTCGGAAATGCTCAGGGAGGGCGTCGCAAAATCCCGCGCCATTAAAATCATGAAGCCAACCACAAAGTTCTTGAAACCATTCAAAGTGTCCCGGACAAAGTCAGGGTTGCAGAAGACAGAGGCTTCGCAGTCTCTCAGCTGAATATTGAGGAACCAGGTGAAGTTGCGGAGCTCTGCCCAGGAGGGATCCACGACCCCGCAGTGCAGGAGGAAGAGCTGCAGACATTCTGCAGGGCTGCCTTCCACCGAGAGCGCCTCGTACCAGAACGTGTCCAGGTCACAGCCCTGGTCAAACCTCTTCAGGTACTGGAAGGGTCTCTGGAAAGCCTCACTGCAGAATTCCTCCTTGTCCATTCCCACATCCCCAGAACCGTTCCCAAGTGTCTCCATTTCTAGCACTTCTTTGGGAGACTTGCACGTTATTTTAGGAAACACATCCAAGAAGTGATACTTTTGGCCCACTGACATCTGGAGAAAAAGAAAATAAAAGGTCATCACAGAGCTGTAGCCTCACTCTTCATCAGCTTAGGTAATCTCTTGTTAACAGTCTCCTTGCCTAAAACCACAGGCCTGAGGAACAGGAGCCAGCCTTTTCCCTGTGCATCCCCTTCTTCCACTTAAAGTGCACCAAGGAATCCTATTCCCTCCTACACATGAACCTGGCATCACCTCCAGCCCCTTCTCCGGGCTACTTCAAAGAAAACTAAAGCCAAGAAACTGCTGGTATTTATTCCAGTTTCTTTTACATTCTGTTCTTACAGCTGCACCTACTTTCCAACATGCAAATTAACACGAGGGAGATTAGATTTTGCATTTTTATGTTTCCCATAAATGCTACAGTGGGGGCAGTGAGGCTTGGACTAAAGTGCCTTCAGAAATCATCAACCCAAGGACACCAGACAGGCCTAATTTGCTGTCTGGTGTTAGTGTCACCTTGTACAACACCAGTTTGTTATGGGATACAGCACAACCCCAATGAAACAGGGAACTCCTCTGCTGTGTTTACAGTTAGAGTCTCTACAACTCACCATCCCAACACACATGTGCTCCTTGAACACGGCCGCAGCCGAGTCGGAGGGCTGAGCCACTCGGAAGTGGTGCTGCAGGTACTGCTGGATCTCTGCCCGTGACCTCTGGGGAATCATGTGCACCTTGTAGTGGCTGAAGGCAGAGAGCAGGTAGCTGGTGTCCCGCTCGCAGCTGCACAGGATGATGAGCCTGTAGGAGCTGTTGTAGCACTTCAGGTGCTGGAACAGCTCCTCTGCCCTGCAGCTGACGTCGTAGCTCAGCTCATCCGCATAAAGCATCGTGTAGATCTTGTTCCCTCCCTGGCAGGGAATGAGGCACCGGCGCAGGAACAGCCCCACCTGCTCTGCACTGGTCTGGGGCGTGCACAGCAGCACCTCATCGAAGGTGGGAAGGGGCTGCTCGGGGCTGTTCATGTAAATGGCCAGGGCAGAGCTGAGCACCTCAGAGCGAGGGCAGGTGATGAGGTTGGGCTGGCCCACACAGAGCAGGTCCTCAGGGAAGTCTCTGGTGACAGATTCCCTGCCACTGCTGGCCAGGTTCTTCAGCCACACGCTCAGTGTGTCCACGTCCAGGCAGTTGGGGAGGAAGGAGCCCATGTTGTTCATGTAGCACTCCCAGATGCGCTCCAGCCGGGCGCTCAGGTCCCTCTCCCCATCCAGCAGCACTTGGAAGTCAGAAACAGCCTGGCCTGAGCTGTGAGGCCCCTGGCTCCCAAGGGCTTTGAGGACGTCCTGCTCAGTGCAGTGGGGGTTGAGGAAGGAGAGCATCATGAGGGCAGCCTGGCTGGGGCTGCCCTGGCCCAGCTCTGAGCACAGGTACACCAGCTGCTCCGCACTGTAGTAGTTCAGGTAGAAATGCTCACATCGCTTGGCATTCATGAAGCTTTTCCAACTCTCCAGAAAGCTCTCCATGGTCTTGCAGAGGGCTGGGAGCACAGCTGCCATATCCCCTTGCCCTTCCAGCACTGGGATGGGGCCCAGGGAGAAGTCTATAAAAACACAGGATTCTTTGTGGGGTGAACAATACACCTGGGCGAGCCAGGAGCGGAAAAGCATGTTCCCAGCTGAGTACAGGTCTATAAAGGCCTGGGCAAGTCTCTGGACATTGGAAAAGACCTGTGTGAGGACAGAGGACAGAGAAACAAGCTGATTTACAAATTTCGGCCACGAAACCACTGGAAAGACATTCAATGAAGAGTCTTTGGCCCCAAGGTGTGTCAGGCCTTGTACAGCAGCCACAGACTCTCTGTGACTTTTTTACAGCAGCAGCCCCAGGAAACCAGTAAGGAACTCCCAGTTTGCTATAAAATTACAGTGATGCTGCCAGCCAGGACAATCCCCAGTGCAGCCAGAGAATAAGGCCACCAGTTCATTGTTCTGTCTCCAGCTTAGTTCCACCTTAGCAAGGAACCAAAGGCAGAAACACCAATGTGCCTGTAACCACCACGCCCGCAACTCCACTGTCAAGCACAGCCTTAAAAGCTTATACTCAAGGGAAAATCCAGCCCTGGCCCCAACACCAGTAACCCCCTGGGTTTGGAATCTGACCTCAGAGAACCTCTCCACCTCCAGGCCTTGCTCTCCCTTGGCTGACATGAGCATCAGTTTGTTCTGCAGCTCACGGAGCTCTGCCAGTGAGTACTTCCAGGAGGCCTCGGTGTCCCTCGAGCTCCCTGGGAGGGTGAAGCGCAGGACACTGTCCAAGGAGACCTGCCAAGAGCAGGAGCTGTCAGCGTGGCTGGGGCTGAGGCTCTGCCCGAGGCCAGGGCAGCAGCCCCCAGGCAGGAGGGGCAGCGGGAGCTGAGTGACCTCAGCCTCACCTTTTGGCCATCAGCTGGTGCCCTCAGCACATAGACCCCTCTGCTGTTGATGGCAGCTGCCAGGGACAGTGAGGACAGCTCCACAGAGCCATGGCTCTCCTTCACTGTCTTCAGCCACTCCAGGTGCTGAGCCGAGGCGCGCTGTGGGGAGAGGAGACACCGCACTGCCTCGACTGCTGTGAACTCTGATCCCTGCTCACACCTGACCAGGACCAACAGCTCGGGCTGGCACAAGAGTTTAGTGATGGAGAAGGAATGAGTACTGGTTTCAGCCTGCTCTTTCTGCACAGCTCTTCCTTACCCACTCCACGGGAGGCTGAAGAAAGCTTCAACACCTCTTGCTGCAGAAGCAGGCCCTGCTGCAAAAGGATAAGAGGTCCCAGGCATTTGCCTCTCCTCTTCCCCACCATCAAACTTGCAGGAGCCAAGCCACACCACATCACACTGGAAAGCCTCACAGTGCCCTGGAGAAACCTGTGCTACACCAGCTGTGAATCTTTGTGCTGCAGGAACATCAGCCGGTTTTCCTCCAATAACCTGAGCCACAGTGATGTCCCCACACAGGTGCCATTTGCCCAGTGCAACCCAACTTCCAGCCACTTCTGGAAGGCAGAAAGGCAGGAGGATGCAGAGGCCCTGCTCCAGCAGAACTCACCAGTTTCTCAGGGAGGGTGTCATCGCTGTCCAGGGCTCGCCACAGCTTCTGCAAGCAGCGCATGAAGTCCTCGAAGCCCGAGTCCTGGTGGAGCTCGTAGAGCAGGGAGGAGTAGCCGTGCACAGCGCCATGGAAACAGGCCACACGGTCCACGTCCATGTCGTTCTCCCCCGCCGAGATGGAGGCCAGGTCAACAAACACCTTCAGCTCATTTATGTCTGAAACGAGGCAACACGGGAGTGAGCAACAGCAGCTCGGACACCGGCCCTCATCACCACCCTCGACAGGAAATGCAAGGAGAATGCTTTCAACAGTAGCTCCTGTGGAACTGCCCTCTCCCCATCAGCTCTCCCTGGCCATCCATCCATCCATGGACCCCCACAGGTCCCCAGAGCTCCAGCCAGGATGGGAGCAGTGCCTGGGGGGTGTGTGCAAGTGAGGGTGTCTGTGCAGGTCAGACAGCTCAGTTGGCAGACACACAACTCCATTCCCTGAAACAACAGGTCTGAACTGAGCAGCAGCAGCTGCTGAAGCCCTCCAGGCCCAGCCCAGCTCCCAGCTGGGTAGTCTCTGTGTCCTGCAGCGGTGCATGGGCACGTTTAAAATGTCCTCATAACACATTGCACACCAGAACCCATCAGAGATGTAACTCTCAACACCAGAAGCTGCCAAGGCACAAAGCAGATGGGTCAGGGATTCGGTGTTCCTTCTGCCCCCACACGAGCTGACATCCCTTCTCGTAGTCTCTAATTCCTGGACGAGCAGCACACACCTTTCAGTGCTTCTCTGACCCAGCAGACAAACTCCTTCTGCTGGGCCAGCTCCCTCAGACAGCCACGGCGGGGCACAGTGATCCCCTGCAGCAGCTTCTTGGCTTGCACAAGCTCAGGGCTGATGGAATCCAGCTTCTGGGTCTTGTAGGATTCAAGCTTTTCTGTCTGGAAAGCAAGTGGTGCAAATACTCACTGAGTCTGAAATTGGGAAATGCCACTGGTTCTGCAGCAGGGAAAGGAAAGCCCTCTGCAAACCAACATCCCAACAGAGCAGTATCATCACCTCCCTTTAAGGAATGACTACACAAAAGCACTTGGAACATTTGATTTTTACCTCAAATAAGCACTTGGTTCAAGGAACGGCTCTTGAAAAACTGGGGTAGACTTGTGGGAAGGTTCAAATTTAGTCAACATCCTGACTGTACAGAGCCAAAATCAGGGATACTTACTATATGCAACAAGTTTTCCAGGATACTGAAGTCACCAGAAATGCCTAAACTCTCTTTGACATGGGCAATGATCTTGGCAGCATCAAAGGTTAAATGCATTTCATGGTACTGCTGGATCTGCTGGACTCGCTGGTCAACCCAGCCTCTGTCCTCTGCAGGCCAAAGCCCACAGATGGTGTTCAGCTCCGCCCTGAGATCTTCAGGATGATTTGTGAACTCCTGGAAAATTCTATCCACTGCAGAAAGTGTGAGACTTCCTGATCTGAGATCATCATACAGCATTGCATAGCTGTCAAAGCAAGGGCGGATCATGCTGTTCAAAACATCATCAAGGTCCAGCTCAGGAGCAATCTCCTCCTCGTCCTCCTCATCCTCATCCTCCTCTGGACTGTCACACCCATACTTCTCTCCTGCCTTCTGTGCTGCTTCCTCCCAGAACTGCTGGAGTATCACGCTGTCCTTAAAAGCATGCATTTTGTGGACAAACTGTTTCAGCTCTGGGCTCAGGCTGTAGAAGGTCTGCAGGGGCTTCCTTCCCACCACCACCACTTGATTCAGTCTTTTTGAGCGAAGATCTTTTGAGTGTTGAAATTCCACTTCACCTACATTCACTGTAAACAAGAGACAGGTCAGAGGGAGATCAGCTGGTACAGCCTGCCTCCAGCTCACTTCATCCCATCCCCCAAGCCACAAAACGCTACCAGGCAGGTGGACCCCTCCAAGTCTCATTTGATGCACAAGCACTCACTTGATCCCCTCAATGCTCTGGGTTTACTTCCCCCACCCCTCCTCACCCTAAATTTGGAGCTTAGAATCAAACCTGCTCCCAAAGCCAAGAGATTTTAAAGGAAAATGCTTCTTTTCTGGAGTTGCCACTTTCAGACTGCTCCCCCAGAACTCTACCTCTCACAGACTTCTGCACCTTCCTGCACATGCTCAGGAAGGTTCCCACTGCTTTTTCCTCTCTTCTGAGCTGTGTGACTTCTTCATGCCTCAATGCCAGCAGTTCTTTCAGGCTTCTCTGGAGCAGTTCCTTTTCCTCCTTTGGTCGTTGCTGGTGCTCTGAAAGAAAATGCACCTGTAATCACAAACCAGACACTTCCCAAGCCCTGCATCCCAGCTCAGGTTGGGAACTGCAGAGCCACAAACCCTGCAGTGACAACACAAACTGGAGGTGACAGCTCCTGCCCAGGCCAAGGAACAGCACTCCAAACTGCTGCAACACTTCCTGAGCATCCCCAACCCCTGCAACACCACCTGAGCATCCCAAATCCCTGCAACACTACCTGAGCATCCCAAATCCCTGCAACACTACCTGAGCAGGCCAGCATCACCACAGTGATGCTGTCAGCCAACCATGCTCCTTTGAACCCATCTCTTACTTGTCTCCCAAATGCAGAGGAACTGCTCCTTGTGCTGGAAAACCTCCTCCAGGTGTTTCACGAGGATGCAGCCGCTGTGGATGTCGTCGGTGACACTCGTAAGCACAGAGGCTGCTATGGCCATGACATCCTTTGCTTCATCTGTGAGCTTGTCCAGCAGGTTTCTGTTTGTTCCTGTTCCAGACACAAAGATCCAAACAACAGGCAGAATCAGGAACTTTTCCATGCCATGGCACAGAGTCCTTCCATTTCCTACTGAACCCCACCCAACAGCCTGTGGACTCACACCACCCTCCAACCCCTCATGTCTTTTTGAACAAAGCCAGGGTTCTCAGGACAGCATACGGAAACTTCCCATGGAGAGCCCAGACCCAAACCCTGTGGGGCAAACAAAAGCCATTGGGATCCATTCACTTGGCCAACTCTTTGGCATTTTTGTGTGCCAATAACTTGTGAGAACGTCTCAGAGAAAGAAGCTATGATCCACAAATCCTGAGGAAGCTGCAGTGGATCAGCACAAGAGGAATAGTGGCTCCCTCTTCCTTGGCCTTCCCTCTCCAAACCCAAGCTGAATAGTTCAAGCTTTGAGATAGGCACTAAAACAAGAGCAGGACAATTTCACTCTGCTGCTCTGTGCAGTGGCAGCAGTGAGGCAGAGAAAACTTCTCAGGGCCTCCTAAAACCCAACTACAGACCTACCATTAAAGCTGAAGATTTGTTTGATGTCAGGCCACGTGAGCAGGTGGTGCAGAATCGTATCAAAATTGTCCTCAGACTGCCCAGCCCTGACTGGCCACGACTTCACTATGACAGCAGACACGAGCTGGCTGAACTGGCCCATGTTGTAGGCAGAGATCTGCTCCAGGAGATTGCTCTGCATCTGCCAGGGCACACAGAGAGGGCAGGGGTGGGTCAGACTCTGGGGTGCCACCGTGTCTGTGCCTTCCCAACCAGCCCTGTGACACAACTGACACCAGAGCTCACGGTGGAAACACGTTACAGATATTCCTCACGGACCTCATTTCCTGATTTCTTGTGATTTTTTGTTGTTGGTTTAACAAACAATCCACAGCAACTCAAGCAACATCCACCTTCCCTTTCTACCACAAGGCACATCATCCCTGTGCAACAGAATTGCTGTGGAATTCCACTTTTCTTTCTCCTCCCTTCCCTACCTTTCCTTTCCCCTACCAGGGCACACACAATACCTGGCAAGCTGCAGGTACAGCCTCTACAGCACAGTTCTGGAAGCACCAGCTGATGGAGGAGTCCATCTCTGTGATGTGGTGGTGCTGACAGCAGTACACCAAGATTTGGTTCACTGGAGGTTCCTGAAGGGCAAAAGGGAGATTTCTCATCAGCTCAAAGTGTTTCTCCTGGCAGCATGAAGCAGTGTTGCTATCAAGACAATCAAAGGAATCTGAGCATCAGCCCATTTCTGAGAGCCTGGGAGAGAGATCAAACAAATAAATGCTTGGAAAATATTTAAATGATTTCCATCTAAAGTGTGTGATTACTTAATATCCACCTCTCTAAGCCACGCTCACAGCAAAAAACATTTGTTTCCTGATTTCACCGTGAAAATCAATGGCTTAAAGCAATGTGTAACTGCTGTAGAAAGGAGATGAGATATACAGTGTTAGTTTGGAAGAGACTTACACACACTGGTGTGCATTTGGGAGCCTGAGCAGCACCATTTCTGCACAAGGAATGAAAACAGAGCCACCAACTTGGCTTCTCTGAGCCCCTGGGTGTTTATTTTGCACTTGCTAGCTCTTAAAACCACAGAGGTGACAATTGTTCAGAATGTGGATTTCCTCTGAAGCAGCAGCACCTGCAGCCAGGCCTCTGACCAAGGTTACAGCGTGGGACATTGTCATGGCCAACTGCTGAGCCTCCAGAACCTGGTTCATAACAGCAATGGCAATTGTTAAAGCCAAAGCCACCACGTTTGCTCCAAGCACAGCACAAGTCACTCCATCTGCTCTGGACACCAGCCAAGGCTGCCTGGAGTCTCCCCTACCTGCTGGATTCTTTTCTTCAGATCTGCAAGTAAAGTGTTCCTCCACGTCTGGGTGAACTGCTCATCTGGAAAGCTGATAGTCACAAACTTATTCCAAGCCTGCAGGGGACAAGCAAACCAACTCAAACCACTGAGTGCTGAGATTTAACAGAGAAAGGAAATTAAAAGAACAATGTAGAAGAGATGCCCCACACGCCTCAGACAGTCTGCAGCCCTCCCAGATGTTTCCATCCTGAGGAAAAGGAGCACTCCCAGAGCTGCAAAAGGCAGCTTTTAAGCCCAAACAGTGTGTAAATATCTCAGCTGCTAAAGGAAACTTTTGGATGAGCCACTTCCACCCTGCTGCTGGAAACTGTCCCAGGGAAGGCTAGGAACAGCAGCTCAGACTGGCAGGGCTGCTCTGAGCTTTGCCTGCTGGAAGGCCTGAGGATAACCAGTGGGACACAGTGGGAACAAGACAACACCAAGGGGCAGCTCCTCACCCCAGCAATGCCTTTAGGAACAGCCAAGGATGAGCAGAACGGAGGGGAGCTTCAAATACTGCCCATCCCCACCCCACTCCTTACCCAGCTGCAGCTGCAGAGCCCAGCAAAGAGCCAGCACACTCAAGACCTTGGCTAAGCTACAGTAAAGCCCCTTTGTACTGACATTACGAGAAGATGACAAACCCGAAGTTCAAAGAACAAAGAGAAGGCCACGTGGTCCAGGTACTCCTTCAGTAATTTCTGTTTTAAAACGTTTCTGAACCAGGTTCGAGCTTCCCTCAGAGCTCCACTGAGCAGCTTTGGAACTTCCTGCACAGCATCCCCTGGAACCTGCCCCACACAGAGGGGAAGACAACAAAATAAACACAGTTCAAGCAGGACAGCAATAGACAACAGATTTACATCAGTATTTCTAAAGAGAAGGCCCAAACACACCCAGAACACAAAAGGGCCCAGCAACAGACTCAGCACTGCTTGAATAAAGAGCAGAGAGGCTGGGAAAGTGCACTGCTTACAGGCAGGTTGTGCTTAAGCTTGTTCCAGGAAGTAAAGATAACAAATGCTTAAAGGGAAACATAACCAGACTTAAGACAAAGTTTATCACAGCAAACCTGAGCATCTGACCTTATTTCCAATAAGAACTAAGCTCATCAGGTGACTCCACACCTGTCTGAAAGTATCACAGTCTTGCTTAGAGTGTGAAGTTCTTCAAACAGAGACTGGATCTGACCTAAACCCAGTGTGTTGTGCCACACTTGTGACATTTCTTGCTTGTATCAAGCCAAGAGTTCCTTGGTACTCACTGCTGGGGGCTGAAGCTGGGCAACCTTGGCAATCAGGGTGGCAGCAGTGGCAGGGATCAGGAACGACCCCACTGTCTTGGTAGCCTTGCAGAGCCTCTCGTGCAGCCTGAGGCAGTAGGACAAGCAGCACCGCCAAGAAGGAGCCCCCAGAGCTCTGCAGGGCAGCAACACAGAGGGAGAGTTAATCTTCTGCTCTGAGGAAAAATAAAAAATTAAAAACAAAGTAAAAACCCCACCAAATTCAACATTGCGTGGCAGCTGCCTCCCTCAGCTGGATTTAAAAAATGGGATAGAACTCCATGATTCTTTTCTTCACAGACATGTCAAGGCACACAAGCAGGACCCCAGCCCTGGTACAGAGGCAGACAATGCTCTCACAGAGCTGCACTGCACTTACCTGGCTGGGGGCTCATCCAAGGCATGCAGCACTGTGTTTAGAATCTTCTCTACCTGAGAATGGAAAGACAAAAACATGAAACTGTGGAAGAAACTCTGATTAGCTGAGGAAGAGGGAACTCACTATTCTTTTGCATCTTCTCCAACACTTTTATAAATACACTGTAAAATAGCAGAACTTATCTACTGGATGTCAGAGCCAATACTGGGGCAGCTTTTATATGCACAAACCCAACCTGTACTTCTTACAATTTGGAGGTCTCAAATCTATTATTAGTTGCAAGGTCCTACTCCTGCTGTCCTCACAGCAATACAAGAGTTTTCACAACAGCAGGAAAATCTCCCAAACCAGCAGCCCCTTGCCCAACCCTCCTGTGCAAAGAACAGTTTCAAGTACATGTCTGAGGAGATCAGAAATGAAATATTTACCATCACTAACCAAGAGCAAATCCAGCTAAGAACACCCTCCCTCATCAGTGCCAACACCACTTTTTGCTGCAGATAAACCCCCAACTCTCCCCCTGAGGAGTCTCTGACTCCATAGCAACTATTTTTGCTCTTAGCTAGGTTTGAAGCTCTTTGTGCTGTGACCTGCTGCCAGCCCCAGTCCCCTCAGTGGTGCTCAGTTTGAGCCTTCATCCCCGAGCTGGGTAAAGCTGCCAGAAGACAAACCTGAGAGCTTCTCCACGAGAGGTCAACATTCTCCAACCTGTACAGAACACCTTCAAGGGTAACTAACAGGTCACTGGAGAAGTCTCTTATGAACTCAGCCAGGCTCTCCAGGGGCAGCACACAGAACCAGGACTTGACCAGAGTCCCATCAAATTCCATCAAGTGCTTCTTTTCTCTCATTTGTTCCAGCAGGGTGCCTCTGGAGGGGAGAAAAAATCTTCAGGATTCCAGTGAACAAAAGGCTGTGAGCTTGTGCAGCCCACATAGGAATCTCCTCCTCATTCCTGTGCTTTTGCCCCTGCAGCTGAGATGAGTGGGAGTCCCCAGGGCCCTGGGGGGGCACAGAAGAACCAAACCACCAAGCACAAGCATTCAGAGTCTGACAATGACCTGGCGTTTATTTTCCCAACACAACAGGAGCAGCTTTAGCTCCCACCTGCTCCCTGGCTGGCAGAACTGGGGGGTTGTGTTTGAGGGGTCACACCGTGCCCAGCTGGGCTAACTCAGTGACCCCTGAGCCACCAGTGTGGCTGTGCCCAAACACCCCAAACATCCTCCCTCAACATGATACATTTCATACTCTTTAAAAATGAGGGAGGGGAAAAACAACAAAAAAAAGAGAGATGAGGAGGGCACTGGGAGGAACTGGGAGATCTGGAAAACTCACGCATCTTGCTTCCTCCTGATTTCAGCAAATGGAAGTCCTTCCAGCCCTGCCCAGGCATCCTCCTCCACCAGCCCGTGCTGCTGCTGCTGCTGCAGGGGAGCAGCAAAGGAATGCAGAAGGGGAAGGACCCACACCCACTGGTCTATGTCATATTCAATGCACCTCTGGCACAAGTTTGTCAGGTCGACCTTCAAGCTAAATAAAAAAAAAGAAAACAAAACAAACACACTGAGTGAAAGAACAGCTTTATCCCAGCCTTGAGAACACCCTAGGGGTGTGGGAGGCTACTTTTCCATCTCCCTATGTGCCTTTAATTAACCTCTGGTCATTATTTTAGCTCCATCTACTCTTCATTGCAGAGTGTAGCTGCCCAGGTTTAAGGGCCAGAGCTGCAATGTTACTGAATCTCTCTGCACAGATCCTGCTACCAGAGCACTGGGAAGACACAATCCTTTAGCTACAGTCTCCCCATGAGCCCCCCCAGCCCTGTGACACCCACACAGGTAAGGACTCCAGAAACAAATGCAATGGCTGCAGCTGTGTGAGTGAAGAACTCCAAATTCAGTGCCAGCTAAGCAGTCAGATTACAACCTGGCAAACAGGCACTCCAGGGAAACCAACCAAAAGTGTGGAATGGTGCACTGCAGCCTTGCCTGGATGCTAGCCCTGCTTCAAGCAGGAGGCTGGAACTGAGACCTCCAAAGATACCTTCAAATATAGCTTTTTCTCTGGTTCTCTGGCAGTAGAGAGCTGGATTCCTGTTGTTTTATCAAAGCAACACCAGCCTGGTCAGTTAGAAGGTACATGGAGCACTTACTTGGTAACTCCTGCAAAAGCCTGTTTGATGTGATGAATCTCATCCTGTACATCTTGTGGTGACACCTGATCCAAGCACAAGAGGCTGCACAGTTCAGCCAGGTCACTTTTAGGTACTACAAGTGAATGGTTCTCAACTACCACAAGAATGGTGAGCCCCACAGCCAGTTTGCTTTGGATGATTCTGTCTTCTGGAGCTGCTTCTGGTGCAAGGAAAGGGAGAGCTATTTTCTGCATGTATTTTAGCAGCAAATCATTCACCTGGGACAAAGAAGAGAAGAAACAAACCAAGCACAGCATTAGCCTTTCTCTTCTGAAGCCAACATCTTCTGCCAGTTCCAGAGAGGCCACGGGACAGGAAGGAGCAGCCCCGAGGACCAAAAAAGACAATGGGTCATTTCTGTCACATTTCCTAGTTATGTCAAGTAAGAAATTTTGAATTACAGAAGCCTTTCTGGCATCACTGCTTAGAACAGGATCAGGAGCTTCTCCCAAAAAGCAGGCAGGTTTGGAGCAAGAGATGAGTACAGAGAAGCTGTTAACGACAGAACAACAGGCAGCAAAATTTAATGGCAAGGCTTAGGAAATTAATATCCAGACACAAAACCCACTCAGGTACAAAGTCATCACATCACAGCCCTGCTGCTGACCCCCATGGGGTCTCAGAACCACACTGAGGTGCACAGGTTTGACTGGAGCCCCCAAGGCAGTCAGTGACAGCCACCCCAGAAGGATCCCCACTGCTTCTGTACCCAAACTTTGACTGGAAAAGCAAAATGAACCCAGCGAGGTCAACAGCAAAATTAAGATTTGTGGTCAGCGACAGAATGTCTTCTGTCTCTGTGCAAGAGAAGGGAGATTACCTGCTCTGTGCCGAAGTTTAACTCTCTCCATGGCACTGCCTTGCCTTCAAACACCCGCTGGGCTACTGCAACATAATGGAACTGCTTCAGCTGGCAGAAGAAATTCCTCAGATTGTCAGGACTCCAGGTTCCAAGAATGCTGAAGATACTTTCTAACATAATATTGGCAGCTATTTTCTTCCCTTCCACCACTTCCTTGTTTTTATCAAAAGTAAAGATCTGTCGAAAGTTTTTGAACTTGGAAGGTTTTGCACACACGATGTCATCGTACTGGTGCCACTCTGGAACGGCAGCACAGGGAGAACACAGGAAAACAACCATTACAATCAGGTGCCTCTTCCCTTCCAGCTGCCTCAGCAGTACCCCCAGCAGCCCACTGAGCTGCCAGCTTCAGACAGGGCTGCCTGCCACGAATGCTGGGCCACAGGAGAGCAGGGATCAGCCCAAGGTGCAGGTCCAGCCAGCAGAGCTCACCTCCATTGTTGAGAAGTGTGCTGTTTATCAATAAGCAGCGATTCACGTGTTGATTGGATTCTGAATTCTTGTAAATGAACTCGTACTCCCCCTTCCCACAGAACACCCAGTACTTGTAAGGAATGTATTCATCCAGGATTTCTCTGCTGAGAGTTACAGCACCTTCAATGAGGTATCCATGTTCTCCCAGATGCCTTGGAAACACAAACACAGCAAAGGCAGGTAAAGAACATGTTAGCTGATCTACAGACCTTTTTCGTGCACTGCTCCATTTTTAATAGGAATGGTGACTGTTCTTTCACAAGAACACTTTAGAACGGTTTTCTCCGCTGTGAAACCCTTCGCTGCAACCCCCAGCTGTGGGCACAGAGCCATCCCTTGCAGAGTGGCTGAGGCCCCAGAGGGACCCCGTTCTCAGAGCAGGGAACACTCACCGGGTGCAGTTCAGCTCACAGATGTTGTCCTTCCAGTTGGCGTAGGAAGGAATGCCCTGAGCCCTGATGAACACTTTATGGGTATCGGGGTCGAGCTTGAAGTCTTTGGATAATATTGCATGGAAATACACTGTAACACGCTCATTGCGGCTCACAGAACTGCAGGACAGAATTGGAAGGGGAATAGAAGAGATTCTGTTGGTGTTTTTTTAATTGCACAAATCACTGCAGACCTCAAATCAGACTCGAGCCACCAGCTGAGTGGCTGCAAGACCCATTAACTCCGGCAGCAGTTCACTCAGACTGATACTTGAGCAGGCCTAGTGCAAAGCCCAGTGCAAAAAAGGAAAAATGGGCTCCTAAAGGCAGCAGGAGATGCTCTGGCCCATCAGAGTCACCTGGAATGGCTACACTTTCAACCCCTTCCAGCTCATACACATTAAGCAAAATATGAAAACAGCTCTTCACACTATTCACCTGAAGCATTGTGTGTGTGTGTGAAGCACATACTGCTCATAAGAGCAAGAAATAAGAGAATAATCTTTTTTGTCCATCAGATGCTCAAGCAGGCTCAACACATCACCCATGCTGCAGCTCCCATTCAACAATGGTTCTGTCATGCACAACCACTTCACCTCAGTTTCAAGATAATTCCATTTCCACATGTCTGTATGTACTGACCCAATCCCAGCACCTCAGTCCGGAGTCCTGAGTCCTCCTCACAGCAGCTCCTGTTAGTGAGGAATGCTGGGGAGCAGCAGGGCTGTTCTCACCTTTCTTTAATATTTTCCACTGGTTTCTGGTTCCTTTGTTCCTTTTTGTTCTTGGGGCTGTCTGCTGCAGCCACAGCACCCTCCTTCTTGGCAGCCTTGGCTCCTTGGCTTGGACTTGTCTTCTCACTCACACTGGGCATTTTCTCACCTGGGGTCTGATTTTTCTCTTTTGTGTTTGCATTCTGCAACAGGGAGACAAACAATGCCCAATGAAACAGGAGACTCTGGAAGCACAGCATCTCCTCCTGGTGTGTTAGTGATTGGGACTCCTGGTGCAAGCAAGAAGCCATTTATGGTTTCTACAACTCAGTTTATATACTCTTACAGCCTTAGGTAAAATCTTTCACTGCTGAGCAATAACCACATTACTCATGTTTCTTAGCTACACTGCCTAACCACAGTCTTGCACCTGCAGTCTTGCATGACTTCCTTTAAACAAAGCCAATTTCCTTTTCGCTTCTCCCTTACATTTCTGTTTGATGTTCCCAGGGCTTCTGGCCCAGCAGAGTCAAGATGGTCACATCATCCATCAACAGTGCAGCACTTTCTGATCTACTGCCCATCTTGCCCCCAACACTGGTGCACCACCAGCTTCATCCTCCTGGAAGCACTGGAAACAACTGATCCATCACTGAGGGAAGCCACTGGCTAAGGAAAACAGTCCAGGATGGAAGAAGAGCCCAACCCAAACACACTGCCACACAGCCAGCTCAGCGAGCCCCAGGTCCCAGAGGATGGGGCATCAAGAAAGTGAAAGAGAAACCACAGCAACTTCCAGCTCACCAGGCCTGCAGAGCACAGGCACATGCAAAGCACAAAATCCCCCCGTGCAAGGGGATCCCAGAGCTCTCCAGAGAGCATGGCTGGTTGGAGAAGAGATACCTCCCAGTCCTGGGGGCATCTGAGCAACCCCTCAGTGAGAGCTGGGCTAGAACTGACTCCTGGGTAGAACAGAATTCAAATTAGAGCCCCCCCATAGTCCTCCCCAGTTCATCC
The DNA here is from genome assembly GCF_017590055.1 of Onychostruthus taczanowskii. Taxonomy (NCBI): domain Eukaryota; kingdom Metazoa; phylum Chordata; class Aves; order Passeriformes; family Passeridae; genus Onychostruthus; species Onychostruthus taczanowskii. The sequence goes on from NW_024500350.1 coordinate 8,350,288, forward strand.
CTGTATGCCTGGTGCTCCTCAGCCTCAGTGACAGCATGACCAAGTCACACTGGCAAAGGGAAGCTGTGCCCACTGGAACACTCACCAGAGCTCACTCACACTCACCTTGACAGTGGAACTGGTCCCTTTCTGCTTGGGCTCCTTCCCAGCCTGCAGGCTCAGAGCCCCAGGGGAGGTTTTGGTCTCAGGCTTGCTTTGGGGGGCTCCCTTGGCAGGAGGCAGCCTGGGACTGCCAGGAACTGCTCCCCCGGCAGAGGGACTCGCTCCCTGCCCTGCTGACAGCCGCTCCTTGCTGCTGCCCCGGGCCTGAGAACCTGCTGTGGCTGCTGGCAGCTGGCCAGGGGCACCACTGTCCCGTTCCACATCACCTCTGGCTGTTCCTCCGTGTTCTGGGGTTGCTCCATCCCCCGCCTTTTCCCCAGGGGCTGCAGTGCTGGGAGCTGGGGCAGCCGCCCTGACTGTGCTGCTCTGCTCTGCAGGGCTCAGCCTCTCTTCAGCCTCCAGGCTGTCAGCTTCCTTCCCCAGGTGTGCCAAATCCCTGTCACCTCCAGGTGTGTCTCCACTGGCATCAGCATGTCCATCAGCACCTGGGCTTGCTCCCTCACCTCCAGGGGATTGGATTTCTTGAGGAGTAACACCTGTGTCAGGCAACTCTGTGGTTTGAACTGGTGCTGTGCTTTGAGGAGGCAGAGAGTCCTCTTCCCCAGAGATGGACTTCTTTTCTGTAGTCTTCTTCCTTTTCTATTAAAAAAAAAGAAAAACAAAGACCACAACGTCTGTTTATTCATTGCCAAAGGGAAACTCTTTGTCACCTCCACCACTGCAGCAAGTGCCGACATCTTCCTGCTACACGGGGGCTAACAGAGAATGATCAGGAAGAGGAGGGACAAGACCAGCCAGTGAAATGCAAATAACTCTTGAGAAAGCCTTGCTCAGCAGGAGCACAGAGCAGCGCTGCAGTGTCTAAGCTGACTCACGTAATTTGTGGTTTCCCCCAGCACTGCACGCACAACGCAGCATCAGCAAACACAGCAAGCTTCTGGAGGAAGCCAGGCAGCAGCTCCCCGACGTGACCAAAGGGATGTGGGGGATGCAGCCCGGCCTCCACACTTCACACAAGAGAGCAACAAGTCACAGCTGCTCCCCAGCAGGATCCTCACCTTCCTCAGTGGAGAATCCACCTCAGCAGAGTCACCAGCCCCGCGCTGAGCCGAGGGCTCCGCATGGTTCTCTGGAGCTGTGACATCCTCCAGCAGCGAGGATCCCTCTTCCTCCTTCTGCGTCTCAGCAGAGCTGGGAGATCCATCGGCAGTGTCATGTGTGGTGTTGGGCAGGGCTCTTGCTCTGTCCATCAGTGCCTCGCCCTCTGTCTTCTTTGTTTCAGGTGGTTTTGGTGGAAGGAGGCCCAGCAGCACCTCCTTTCTTCACCTCTTCCTCTGCATCAGGGACTGGAGGGACCTGCACCTCTCTTCTCCCTGCAATGGAGGGAAATTAATTGTTAAACTGGAAACTCACCCCCCCAGTGGGGTTGCAGGATGGTTTGGGTTGGGAGGGACATTAAAGCTCATCTTGTCCCACCCCTGCACCTTGCACTGGACCAGGTTGCTCCAAGCCCCTGGATGGGGGAGAGAATCAGAAAAAAAGGCAAAACTTGTGGGTTCAGATAAACACAGTTAAATAGGACAAAAAAAGAAAATGAAAATGACAATAACCATAAAGGAATATCCAAAGCCAGTGATGCACAAAGTGCTTGCTCACCACCCTCTGAGCCATGCCCAGCCAGCCCCTGAGCAGTGACCCTCACCCCTCGGTCAAATCCCCCCAGTGCTTCCTTCAGCACCATGCCCTGTGCTCTGCAACATCCCTCTGGGCACCGGGGCGGCTCTCCTGGCTCTGCCCCCTCACAGCTCCTCGCTGCCTGGGCAGCCTGGGACCTGAGAAGTCCTTGGCTTAGTGTAAGCATTGCTCAGCAGCAGCTGAACCATCAGGCTGTTATCAACAGGAGCCTCATCCTGAACCCAAACACAGCTCTGAACCTGCTCCTGGGAACAACAAAGTGTCCCAGCCAAAGTCATGAACACACAGGAGCTGTTTGTTGATCCCTGTACAGCTCCCACCAGCCATGCCACCGCTTTCCCTTACAGCCTCCTGCCCTCTCTAAGGCCCTGCCAGATGCAGAATAATTAAGGAACCCCAGCACTGGTGTAGAGCTCCATCCCTGTCCCTGCTGCAGACACAAACGCAGCAGCAGTGCTGGCAAGCAGCCGCCTGTGCCAGTGCCTGGAGCCCAGCGTGAGCAGCGACAGGACAGCGGCACCTCCCAGCTGGCACAGCCTGCTGTGACCGCTCCCACTCAGCTGAGGGCTTTCCAAGAAGGCAGAAGAAACTCCCTTTTTATCTTCACAGCTTTATCCAGTCCTTCAAAAACATATGGAACGGTAGCTCTGGGTCCAGTCAGGCAGCAGAGCAAATCTCTGCCTTCTGCAGGGGTTTCACAGGCTCCTCCACACTGCCTCCACCCCAGTTCCGAGAGCAAAAGCTTTGAACCTCAGCTACTTTTGATGCTCTTCCTACAGCATTCCAGAACTGGAGATCCCAGATTTGTTACCCTGCCATGCTGGAGTGCAGGGGGGTTTGCTAAGAACTGACCCTGGGGGGACCCCAGCAGCTCGATTCCGATTTAGTGTGCTTTTCTAGCATCACATTCTCTCTGTCAACAAACCAAAAGGCATTCTGGTGGCCCAGGTCATTTGGTCTTAAACAAGTAAAGGATTAGGAAACATTTCCCCCAGCAGAACCGTGTTGAGCACTTGATTCTGTCTCTGTTCAGCAAGGCAAAATTAGCATGTTGTCAAACACAACTCAGGGGTAAGCTCTAAATCTAACAACAAGCTACAAATCGGAAATTCTGTGTCAAAAAGGACTCAACCAGTCTTTTAACATAGAAACCAGCACTACTTCATTGGTAAAATAAATTAGTTCAACACTGGAGGCCTGAGTGTGGAGACTGTGTAGGATGTGTCACCAACTGAATCACTTCTCTGTCTGCTGACAGTCACTGCCAAGCAAAGAAAACTGTCCGGTCAGAAACACCAGGGGAGGTTGAGACAGAGATTGGGAGGGGAGTTTGGGATAGGAGCAGAGCAGAATGAGCTGGGCAGAGCAGAGCCCAGAGCCACACGGGCACCAGAGGTGACACAGGCAGCCTGCGGTCAGTGCGCAGCCCGGCCCGGCTGGGTCCCGGGGCCCGGCACGGCCCCGCAGCCGCTGAGGGACCGGGCAGGCCCTGCCCGGCAGCCAGCGGGGACAGACAGGGCCGGGGCAGAGACACAAACACCGGCACAGCCGTGTCACCTCCTCCTCTGCCCGTTTTATTGTCAGGAAGCGACCTGCGACACTGCAGAGCCGGGCTGGGAGCGTGAGGGGAACCACAGCGCTTAAAGGCAAACAAACACAAACAGCGAGCGCGCCCCCGCCTTCAGGCCCCGTGCTCCCAACCGAGGGCCTGGCTCCCCTTCCCGGAGCCTTGCCCGGGGCTGCTCCGCCGGGCTGGGCCGCGGCCGGGAGCCTTGTTCCAGCGGCGGGGCCGGGCCATGGCTGAGGGCCGCTGCCCGGGCCGACCCCGCCTGGGCGGGGCCTGCATCGTGGGCGGGGCCCGTATGCAAATGACAACGCTCGCGCTCCCCGCGGACTGGCGCCTCTCCGCCCCCTCGGGAGATATGCTAACGAGCAGGGTGGATGGGCCAATGGTGTGGCGAAGGAGCGGTCGTATGCAAATGAGCCAGCTATGTGTGTGAGGGGCGGGGCTAGCGCAGCTCCCGGGGGGCGCCGGGAGGGCCCAGTGGGGGGGACACGGGGAGAGCCGGGAACGGGGTGGGGGGGACGACACACGGGGAGAACCGGGGGGGAGGAACACGGCATAGGAGCGTCCCGGGCGAACAGGGAGGAGATGGGAGTCCCCGGGGACGTACCGGAGGGCTCCGGGCAGATTGGGGATCAGGATGCACCGGGGAAATCGAGGCGCTTCGGGGGCACCGGGAGGGTACAGCGGGACCCGGAGCCCGCAGCGCCGCCTGCCCCGGAGCCGCGGCTGCCCCCGCCCCGCGCCGCCCGCACCAGATCCCCCCAGGCCCGGCGCCCCGTGCCGCCACTCGCCGCCCCGGCAGCGCGACTCACCGAGTGACCGGGCACGGGCACCTGCAGCGCCCGCTCTTCCCGCCGAGTCCCGCCCGGACAAGTTTCGTTTCTCCGCCGAGCCGCCAACTTTCGTTTTTGCAGTCGCGGTCCCCGCCCAGCCCCGGACCGCCCCGGCCAATCCCGGCCCCGGGCGGCTCTCGGCGGGTCCCGCCCCGTCTGGCCGCGCCATCCCGGCCGGGGTCCCCTCCGGTACCCCCCGAGCATCCCCCCACCCACCAGCCCGGTGCAGGAGTCCTGCAGCAGCAGTCAGGGCAGGTGTGACGGAGAGCACTTTGTGCGGCCCCCGACAACCAAAAGCGGGTTCCGCAGTCAAAAGTGGGGGTACGGCTGGTGCCCCATCCCGGAGCCCACCAGGAGCGAGCCGAAGGCGGGCTCGCAGCAGCCCTGCCCTCCAGCAGTGCTCACACAGGTTTGAGCACACACACATTCCTAAACAACCAGCCCGTTTTACCCCCATGGCCCCGTTTTCCCCCTCCCGGCACCCCCATGGTGCAGCAAGGAACTCACAGCTCAGTGCACTGCAGGGCAGGACCGGAGCCCCGGCAGGTGTGTGATTCCCGGGCAGGTGTGTGATTCCTGGGCAGGTGTGTGATTCCTGGGCAGGTGTGTGATTCCCGGGCAGGTGTGTGGCTCCCGGTAGGTGTGTGGCTCCCGGTAGGTGTGTGGCTCCCGGTAGGTGTGTGGCTCCCGGGAACCCGCGCCGCCCTTCCAGCACCTCCGGCAGCAGGAGCTGTGCAGAACGTGCCCTCGGGCTCCGCTCACCCGCGCTGCCCCAGATTGCTTTCGGTTTCCTTTCCCCGGCACGCTCAGCAGCACCCAGAAGATAACTCCCCTTCCCACACAAAAGGAAAAAGCTTTCCCTCCGGAAGGCAGAGATCACACTGACTCATTAGCAGTTTCTGATTTATTACACCGTCGCTGTATTCTGAATTCCCGACCGTGCCCAGCCCCACCAAGTGCTGTCCCCATCGCACAGCCTGGTGTCACCTTGCCTGTCCCTTCGGCAGGGCCCAGGGTGACAGCCCAGCCCTGACCCAGGGCAGTGTTTGGCACAACACCCCACAGACAAGGATAAAAAAGGTAAGGATAAAAATCAGTAAGGAGCACAATCCCAGACGTTTTCCCTCTCCCAGAGCTGGAGGCTGAGCCCCCGTGTCCACTTGGAGGGCAGAACAGCAGCCCTGAAACAGCATTGAGAGCTCACCCTGTGTCACCACTGCAGTGACCCAGAACATGAAAAAGGTCCAGAATTAAAACAGTCATTTAAAAAATGTCAGCAGTTCCCTGGAGGAAGGATGGCTTTGCACTGGTCACTGTGACAAGGAACAGGTATGTCCCACAGCCCGTGTGGGGCCGGGCTGGTGCTGCTCTGTCCATCTCACCGTGGGACATGGGGACAGTCCATCCCCGTGCCCAGGATGAGGCAGCTGGCTCCCAGGGAGGGTGCTGGTGTCACTGGAGGACGTTCAGCCCAAACTGGTCTCACTGGATGAGCCCGGTGCTCTCGGCAGTGCTGGTGAGGGGCTCTGCCCTGCTGCCCCCCAGCTCCGGTGCCCTGCACCGCTCTGGGACAGGAGGGGGGAAGCAGAGTCAAGGCAAGGCTCATGTCCTGGCTCTGCCTGGGACAGAGGGAATTTTCTTCCCAGGAGCTGGTTCAGAGCTGCGTTTGGGTTCAGGATGAGGCTCCTGTTGATAACAGCCTGATGGTTCAGCTGCTGCTGAGCAATGCTTACACTAAGCCAAGGACTTCTCAGGTCCCAGGCTGCCCAGGCAGCGAGGAGCTGTGAGGGGGCAGAGCCAGGAGAGCCGCCCCAGTGCCCAGAGGGATGTTGCAGAGCACAGGGCATGGTGCTGAAGGAAGCACTGGGGGGATTTGACCGAGGGGTGAGGGTCACTGCTCAGGGGCTGGCTGGGCATGGCTCAGAGGGTGGTGAGCAAGCACTTTGTGCATCACTGGCTTTGGATATTCCTTTATGGTTATTGTCATTTTCATTTTCTTTTTTGTCCTACTAAATTGCCTTCATCTCAGCCCAAGAATTTTCTCTTTTCTCTGCTTCTGTCCCACCCCTCTGCAGGGGGAGTGAAGGGCTCTGTGGTGCTGAGCTGCTGCTGGGTTGCACCACCAGAGCTCACCATGAATCCCCAAGGCTGGGGAGACCCAATTCTTGGGAGGGGCTCCAGCTCACCCTCCCAGGAGCCCCTGCAGCCCCACACTGCTGTTCTGCAGCTGGACAGGTCAGATCCCCACAGTGTCCTCCAGAGCCACGCTCACCCCGTGCTGGGAGAGCAGCCCAGAGCCTCACCTGCCTCCTCCCAGCTGGGGAAATGCTGGAATCCTTCCAAGTCTGCAGACAGGAGCACTTGGAGAACGGGGTCCTGAGGGCAGAGAAACCTGCCACTCCCCATCCACCAGGGCAGAGCCCCCAGCCATCCCAGCACCCCCAGCCCTGTGAGATGAAGGTGCTCGGGATGGTGATGGTGCCACCTGAGGAGAGGCCAGCACAGAGCCCGGGAGGACAGCTGGGCTGAGCCCATCAGCCACACCCACACCCTTCCCAGTGCCAGGGTGGCGTGGCCAAGGTCCCACACACCTGCAGGCCACAGAAGGCCAGCGAGAGGCCATGCCTGTGCAGCTCCTGCAGCAGCTCTGCCAGCCCCAGCACCGCCGTGTAATCGATGCTGCTGACGTGGCTGCAGTCCAGCACCACAGAGCCTGGTGGAGATGCTGCTGGAAGAGCATAAGGGCATGTCCCAGCAAGTCCAGAAATGAGCAGCCCAGGGGTCACAGCCCTCAGAGCCAGGGCAAGGCTGGCAGGGTGGCACAGCTGTGCTGTCACTGCTGACACCTGCAGTCCCTGGGCCTGGCAGCACCTGCCACCCACAGCAGAGTGATGCAGGTGGCGACAGGCGTGTCCCCAGTACAGCCCAGGAGCACTGTACCTGCCAGAGCACGGCTGCACACCATGTCCCTCAGGTGCTCCACAGCTGGGAAGTGCAGGCTGCTCCCCAGCTGCACCAGCAGCACGGACCCCTCTGACACCTGTGGAGGGACAGAGCCACAGGAGCTCAGGGCTGTGACCTCCCCAGGCAGGGACAAACACAGGAGCGCAGGGCTGTGACATCCTGAGGCAGGGACAGCCACAGGAGTCCAGGGCTGGGACCTCTCCAGGCAGGGACAGACACAGGAGCGCAGGGCTGTGACATCCTGAGGCAGGGACAGCCACAGGAGTGCAGGGCTGTGACCTCTCCAGGCAGGGACAGCCACAGGAGCTCAGGGCTGTGACATTCCCAGGCAGGGACAACTGCCCGTGCCACTCCCTGCCCTCCTGGATGGATTGGGAGGAGCAGGAGCCCCCATGCCTCAGGGAAACCCTCCTGCACACAGCCCAGTGTCAGCAGGGCAGGGCAGTGATGCCTCCCTGTCCTGCTCTCCGGTCTGAGGATATTCCCTTCCTCCTGCTCTTTGAAAGGGGTCCCTGTGCTGTGCCCGTGGCAGACTGGGGACAGCAAGAACAGGTCAGAAGCATCCTGCACCCCAGCACGTCCCTGCTCTCAGGAGCCCCCTCCCAGCTCCCTGGCCCTGCCACATCCAAGGGTGTGAGAAATGGATTTCTAAGGAATTCTCAAAACCTGACAGAAAGCTCACACAGTCTTGTAAAAGTGTGCGCAAACTCTGAGATAAGGCTTAGGAAGGCCATGGAATAGAGATGACATTGTTGAGAGAGAGATTGAACTGGAAACAAGTTTCAACCAGTTTCAAACGATGGCCTTGCAAAAAGACCAGATATTTTAGAGAATTAGAACTGTGAAAGATGCACTGTAGCATTACGTGGGGTAAAAATATAACTGATTGGTGTTAGAAGTAATAGCAGCATTGTGGGGCAAAAGCTAACAGGCTAGAGGACATTTATAATGTATTGTAATAAGGAAATGGGTTGGCTTCTAATGGAATGGCATTGAGTTTTCCATCTCTTATGTCTCACCCTTCATCGAGGGTGACAATGGAATAAATCCTTTAAAATGCCTCTCAGTTACTCCATCTCAGTAAAGCTGGGAACACCAACACAAGGGCAGGGGAGAAGCTCACCTTTATTGGGGGCCTGGCAACGGAGTAGAGCAGGAGAAGCCCAGAAACCAGCACCCCAGCCACGATTCCATACTGCACCTCCCAGAAGCAGAGCAGGAACGTCACGCAGAGGGGCACAAGGTCCAGCCCTGCAAGAGAGAGAAGCCAGGCTCAGCTGTGGCTGGTCCTGGTGCCACAGGGCACTCGGTGGCAGTGCCAGCTCTGCGGGCACAACCTGGCTGCACCCGGGTCTTGAGGAATCCACTCTTGAGGAATCCACTCCATGCAGGTGGAGCTCTGGGTGGGAGCCCTTGGGAGGGGCCGTGAACTGTCCCCTTTGCATGACAAAGCACCCGGGAACCCTGGGCAGCCACATGATGGGCACTCAAGAGAGAGTGATGGGACACTGAGACCCTGATTGGGACACTCAGAGACTGTGATGGGACACTCAGAGAGCATCCCCAGACTTTGTATGTCTATGAGAGGATAAAAGCTCACAGGCTCCTTCATTCTGGCTCCCTCCCCAGAAACACCCAACTGGAGCTGTCATTCTGTTATTTAGTTATGGCACTGTGATTAACTTATTTTAAGGGTCTGGATGTCTGAGACTCCGCTATGGGAAACCTGGGGTAGAGCTGGAGAGGAGACCTGGGCTGTGTGAGTGGGGCAGGGGGAGCTGAGCAGGGGCCTCAGTCCCAGCTCACGGGGGCACGTGTGACTGCCAGAGTGGCTCCTGGATGGCTGGACTGGGGGATTGCCCATTCCCCACCGATGCCCTCACTCTTAACCCGCCAGAGCGTCCGGAAGATGCCAGCGTCGAACATGGGCACCACGGCCGAGATGATGACAGCAGCCAGCGCTGCTTTGGGGATGTAATAGAAGAGAGAGGTGAGGTATGCCAGGGACAGCAGGACCAGGGCACCTGTGGGAGAGGGACCCTAAGCCACGGGCACCTGACAGCCAGGGGTACCCCACAGCCAGGGGTACCCGACACCCAGGGGTCCTGATACCCAGGGGTCCCTGGCACCCACAGGGTACCCAACACCCAGGGTACCCCACACCCAGGGGTCCTTGGCACCCAGGGTCCCCAGGGCAGGGCAGGGCTGTACCTGTGACGAGCCCTCCCGCTGGGGTGCAGACCCCTGACTGAGCATTCACCGCCGTCCTGAAACACAAACCCCCCTGTGCCAGGCTGTGCCGGGCTGGGGGCTGCTCCTGCCCCCTGCCCAGACCCCACCCAGCAGAACCACCTGCCCTGGCAGGGAGGAACACAAGCAAGCCCCGGCTTCCAGGACTGCACAGCAGGAAGGGAGGCGATCCTCAACAACGGGAAGGTGAACACCAGGACACATGCATAGCCCAGCCACCAAGGTGGGCTGCTGGGGACCAGGACACGAGCTCAGGGACCCACTGGGGACAGCACAGTGTTCCACTCAGGATCTTGCAGAGCTCCCTCAGCACGCAGCCCCAGCTAGGCTCCCCCTCCTGGTACCCACCGGCCAAAGCTGCCCGTGACCGGGTACGAGGAGACAAAGGAGCCCAGGACATTGGCAACACCTGAGGAGACAAAGGAGAGGGCTGGGGGGGCACTGCTGTGTCTGGGTCCCCAGGAGAGGGGCTGAGGGGGCACTGCAGTGTCTGTGCTGTGTCTGGGTCCCCAGGAGAGGGGCTGGGGGGGCACTGCTGTGTCTGGGTCCCCAGGAGAGGGGCTGGGGGGGCACTGCAGTGTCTGTGCTGTGTCTGGGTCCCCAGGAGAGGGGCTGGGGGGCCACTGCTGTTCTGTGTCCCCTGGACAGGGGCTGGGGGGCACTGCTGTGTCGGTGCTGTGTCTGGGTCCCCAGGACAGGGGCTGGGGGGGCACTGCAGTGTCTGTGCTGTGTCTGGGTCCCCAGGAGAGGGGCTGGGGGGGCACTGCTGTTCTGTGTCCCCAGGACAGGGGATGGGGGGGCACGTCTGTGTCCCCGCTGTGACCGTGCAGGAGTGACTCAGCCTGCTCTGGAAATTCCTGAGCTGAGAGAACGCCTGGGGTGGGGACAACATGCAAGGAAAGGAAGGGAGAAGCTCAGGTGGAGGCAGGACTGCCCAGATAGGGATCTCAGGCAGCCCAGGGGCTGTGGGACACCCAGGCCCCCCCTACCCTCCTGAGCAAGCAACTCTTACCCAGAGCCAGCAGCTCCTGGTTGGGGTCAATCCTGTAACCATTCTGTGAGGCTGAAAGGAGATGTTGGCATTGGCCTGAGGATGGCACAGGCACCTGCCACACACAGGGAGCAGAACCAGCAGTGGGCCCTGTCCTGGCACCCCTCGGGCACAGGAGCACCCCAAGACAACGCTCAAGTCCTGGGCAGATTTCAGCTGTGCACCCCACAGGACCCCTCCTGCCAGTCCATGCTATGAACCGGGGCCCAGTCCCCCCCAGTGCCCCAAAAGGAACAGCACTTTCCCCAGCACCCCCAGCCCCCACAGAGTCCCCCCTGAGAGCACAGGGCAGGACCTGGCTCAGCCCTACCAAAAGCCTTGGCGATGGCGACGGTCTCCAGCAGCCCCATGAGCGGCACCACGGCCAGCCCGACCCCCATGTCCTGGCAGGAAGGATCCAGTCAGGGGGGCTGGGACCCAGCACACGCAGGGGGGAGCAGAGCAGCCCCTGGGGAGCTGCCAGCACCCACCTGCACCATGCTCTGGAAGGGGACGGTGCCGTTGGGCGCTGCCAGGGAGAAGCGTGGTGGTTGGAAGGCTGGCAGACCCTGGGGGATGCTGCCCGTGAGCCTGAAGGGCTGGGAGCCCAGCACCTGGAAGGAGTAAGCCACCAGGCCAGCAAACAGGACAACGAGAGCGTTGCGTGCTGCCAAAGTGGAGAGAGCAGCCATGAAACGTGCCCGGAGCCCAGGGCAGGAGGGGGGCAGGAGAGGGGCATCTGAGCTGCTGGGGAATTCCCAGCCTTAGGAAGGGGCACGGTGGCAGGAGCATTGGGACATTGTCCTCCCTGCCCCACCTCCAGGTCTTGGTTCCTGCCAGCCTGGGATTCCCCAGTTTCAGGCTCTGTTTTCCCTGACCCAAAGAGATGAGCCCTGGGAGGGGACAGGGCAGGGGACAGCTGACACACCTGTGGCAGAGATCCACACAATCAGGTAGCTGATCCTGACAGCCAGTGGCTCTGTGGGGGCAGCTTGGGGCAGGTGGCTCTTCATGGCCCGGAGCCCTGCCAGCGCTGCCAGGCAGCTCAGCCCCAGCACAGCGTCCCCAGCCCTGCAAGAGGCACATCAGTGCCACCCCAAACACGCTGTGAGAGCTCCCACAAAGCCCAGGGCAGGACGGTTGTGTCACAGCCAGAAATCAGTCCAAGCTGTGACCAAAAGATGGGAGCAGAGCAGCTGCAGGGCAGGGTGGTGCTGACCTGGTCTCTCCAATCCTCCGGAGCGTCTCGTAGACCTGCAGGAAGAACTGCCTCGGGATGGCCTGCAGCCCCAGGATGTTCTGTGCAGGCAGACAAGGCGTGCTGACAGCCGGCCCCGTGACCACAGCCATTAGCCAACACCAGCCTGGAGCTGCTGCCAGAGGCTCTGATTTGGGTTAACCACAAAGGAAGTGCGGCAGCCCAGCAGAGCCTCAGGACCCTGCGAGGCCAGCGAGGGGCTGCTCGGGCTGCAAACCACCCCCAGCTTCCAAATTTGCCAAACCCATCGTGCCAGAGAATTGCCCAGTGCCTCCTGCAAGTGACCAATCCCGTGTCCTGGTTTTACTGGTGTCCTGGATGCCACCAGCTGGTCACCAGCAGAGGGTGTGTTCAGCTCGGCCTGCTCCGAGCACAGCACTCAGGGAACAAGCAGAACCGCTGGCAGGGGGTCTCGAGACCCCTTCGGGGCTCCTTCCCCCAGCACCAAGCACATGGCCCAGCCCGGTGCTAAATATCCCAGGTGCACAGCACTAGGAGAGAGCTGGAGAGGCAGCCAGGACAGGGCAGATCCTACCTTGACCTGGTTGAAGCTAATGGTGATGGAAGCAGCTGATGTGAACCCCTTAATGACAGGGCAGGAAATGAAATCCAGAAGGAATCCTGCAAGGGATGGGAGGCAGTGAGCACGCTCCTGACCCCAGAGGGACAGCAGGACAGTCCCAGTGTCCCGGAGAGCAGAGAGGAGGAAGGAACACCTAGAGGCTGTGCAGCAAGATCCTAAACACATCAGTGCGTGGCAAGAGCATCTCACCAAGGCGCAGGAGCCCCATGGCCAGCTGGATGCAGCCAGAGAGGAAGGCGAGCAGGACGGCATAGACGGGCTGGTGGAAGGCATAAGAGGAGACCAGCAGGGACATGATGGCCGTGGGACCCAGCGTCACGTCCTTGGCCGTGCCCAGGAGGCAGTACACGAAGCAGCCCATGAAGGAGGAATAGAGGCCGTACTGCAGGGGGACAGAAGGGGCACTAGCACAGCTCTGGGAGCCGGGAGAGGCCGGACACCTCCCGGACTGGGAGGGCTGGGCTGATCTCGGGTCACTCCAGGGCCCTTGGCACACGCATGGCATCCTGCCCGGGAAATGGGCGACTGCACGGCTCCAGCCCTCGGTCAAGCAGCCCAGCCCGGCCCTGCCCGCCACACTGCCGGGCTGCCCGGGAGCGGGATCACCCCGGCCGGAGGCAGCCCGGGGAGCGGCAGGTCCGCGGGTCCCGGCACCCACCTGCAGCGGCAGCCCGGCCAGCTCGGCGTAGGCCAGCGCCTGGGGCACGGCGGTCAGTCCCACGGCCAGCCCGGCCAGCAGGTCCAGCGGCAGCCACGCCCGGGAGTACCGCGGGAGCCAGCGCAGCACCGGCAGCGCCGGGCGCGGACACCGCGACCCCGGCATGGCCGAGAGCTCGCGGGGCCGCGGTCGGTACCGGGGCCGGAGCGGGGCGGAGCGGGACCCCGCGGGGCCGCGGTCGGTACCGGGGCCGGAGCGGGGCGGAGCGGGACCCCGCGGAGCCGCCGGTGCCAGCCCGGCACAGCCCGCGGCTCCGCCCGCGCCGGATCTGAGCGGCCGGGGCGCCTCATGTGACCGGGGTGAGGAGGAGCCGGGGCGGCCGGAGGAGCCGCCGAGCCCCGCTGCTGGTGCCGCTGTCGGTACCGGTGCCATGCGGCCCTGGGCACTGCTGCTGCTGCTGCTGGGCGTGCTCCGGCCCGGCGGAGCCGCGGCCCCGGCCCGCAATGTGCTGCTGCTCCTGGGTGAGTGCGGCCCGGCCCGGCCCCGGAGCCGGCCCGGCCCCCCCTGCCCGGGGCTCGGCGCTGGGGGCATCCCGCGGCTGGGAGGGAGAGACGGTCCCGGGCTCCGCTGCGTCCCCTCCGCAGCACCGCCCGGGTCACCCGCAGCCCGGGGATGCTCCCGGTGTCATCAGTGCCCCCTGGGCTGACCCCGCGCCCGGTCAGGGACACCCCCGGGCTGACCTCAGGGACACCCCGTGCTGACCCCGCGCCCGTCCCGCAGCCGATGACGGCGGCTTCGAGAGCGGCGCCTACAACAACTCAGCCATCCGCACGCCGAACCTGGACGCGCTGGCCCGGCGCAGTTTGGTCTTCCAGAACGCCTTCACCTCCGTGAGCAGCTGCTCCCCGAGCCGGGCCAGCATCCTGACCGGCTTACCCCAGGTAGGGGCACCTGTCTGCGCCGGGCCGGGGCTGCCAGCCCACAGCAGGAGTCACGGGCACGGCTGGACGTGTTCTGGAGCCGGGCTGGCAGCCCTGGTCTGACCGGGCCCTGTCCCCGCAGCACCAGAGCGGGATGTACGGGCTGCACCAGGACGTGCATCACTTCAACTCCTTCGACGGCGTGCGGAGCCTGCCCCTGCTGCTCAGCCACGCAGGCATCCGGACAGGTAGGAGCTGGGACATGCAGGAGTTGGGACAGGTAGACAGATAGGACAGGCAGGAGATGGGACAGGTAGGGAGCTGGGACAGGCAGGAGCTGGGACAGGTAAAGAGCTGGGACAGGTAAAGAGCTGGGACAGGCAGGGAGCACCAAACCAAACCCCAATGACAGAGCTCCCTGGACCTGTGGCTGTCCCTGCATAGAGGAGACAGCAGCAGCCCCATCCCCCCTGCACTGCTCCTCCACAGCACCTGTCTGCATTCTCACAGGGATAATTGGGAAGAAGCACGTGGGGCCGGGGGCTGTGTACCCCTTTGACTTTGCCTACACAGAGGAGAACAGTTCGGTCCTGCAGGTTGGGAGAAACATCACCCGGATCAAGATGCTCGTCCGGCGCTTCCTGCAGAGCCAGGATGAGAGGTGAGACTGTCCCCTTGTCCTGGCAATGGCTGCACTGAAGATGCGTCCCCGTGGCCCAGCTGGTCACAAACAGGAAGGGGCCCCTTGTCCCTGAGTCCCCCCATATCCAGATGAGGTGGGGGGAGCCCTGACCTCAGCTCGCCGTGGCACAGCTCAGGAAAGTCTCTGGGCAGTCCTTTGCTTCACCACCTCCACACCCCCCTTTTCCATCCCTAGGCCTTTCTTCCTCTATGTTGCCTTCCACGACCCTCACCGCTGTGGGCACTCCCAGCCCCAATATGGGGCCTTTTGTGAGAAGTTTGGCAATGGAGAGAGCGGGATGGGCTGGATCCCTGACTGGAAGCCACAGATTTACAGCCCAGAGCAAGTGCAGGTGAGAACCTGTGGGAACGTGTGGGGCTCTCTGAGGCTGCACATGGTGGCAGCCTCTGATGGAACCAGGGCTGGCCCCCACCTTGTCACTGCCCCCAGTATCACAGCAAGAGCTGGTGAAGGCACAGGGGCCTGTGTCAGCCACGTGTCCCTTTCCCTGTCTCCATTTAGGTCCCTGCCTTTGTCCCGGACACGCCGGCTGCCCGGGAGGACCTGGCTGCCCAGTACACGACCATCGGCCGCATGGACCAAGGTGGGAGCCGTGGCCAGGCTGGGGCTGAGCTCTGCAGCTCCTCTCTCCCTCCCCGCTGAGCTCTGCCCCTGCTCTCACAGGGATCGGGCTGGTCCTGGAGGAGCTGCGCCGCGCCGGCTTCCTCAACAGCACCCTGGTGATCTACACGTCCGACAACGGCATCCCCTTCCCCGGGGGCAGGACCAACCTCTACCGCTCGGGCACCGCCCAGCCGCTGCTCCTCTCCTCCCCCGAGCACCCCCAGCGCTGGGGGCACGTCAGCCTGGCCTTCGCCAGCCTCCTGGGTAAGTGCTGAGGGAGGGAGGGAGGCAGCACAGCTGTGCCTGGAGCGGGGTGGGCTGCTCCCCACCCTCCCTGCACCAAAACTCAGGGTCCTGTCCCTGGGGGCAGCCCCGAGCCCTCAGCACTGGCAGGGCCAGTGCAGGGAAGGGAGAGGAGAGAGGACAGAACGGAGTCCCCTGCAGGGACACCATCCCTGGGGACCTTTCTGCCCCTCTCTGGGGCTGAGTTTCCTCCCACAGTGCCTGTCCCCGTCTCACCCTTTTCCTCCCCTCCAGACCTGACGCCGACCATTCTGGACTGGTTCTCCATCCCCTACCCTGCTTACAGCATCTTTGGCACCAGGCAGGTGCAGCTCACTGGAAAGTCTCTCCTGCCAGCCCTGGAGTCAGAGCAGCCCTGGGCCACCGCCTTCAGCAGCCAGAGTCACCACGAGGTGACCATGTACTACCCCATGCGAGCCATCCAGCACCGCCAGTTCCGCCTCATCCACAACCTCAACTACAAGATGCCCTTCCCCATCGACCAGGACTTCTACGTCTCGCCCACCTTCCAGGACCTGCTGAGGCGCACCAGGGCGGGGCAGCCGACGCACTGGAACAGGAGCCTGCAGCAGTACTACTACCGAGCCCGCTGGGAGCTCTTCGACTGCAGCCGCGACCCCGCCGAGAGCCAGAACCTGGCCCCCGACCCGCGCTATGCCAGCGTCCTGCAGCTGCTGCGTGCCCAGCTCCTCAGGTGGCAGTGGGACACGGGGGACCCCTGGGTGTGCGCCCCCGACGCTGTCCTGGAGGAGAAACTGAGCCCCCAGTGCCAGCCACTGCACAATGAGCTGTGAGTGTCACCTGTGAGTGCCACCTGTGCCCTGACAGTGCTGTGCTGCTGTGGGGCTCAGACCCCACCTGTGCCCCAGCTGTGCTGTGCTGCTGTGGGGCTCAGACCCCACCTGTGCCCCAGCTGTGCTGTGCTCCTGTGGGGCATGAGGGCTGGTCCCAAATCCCGGGGACACCATGAGGCTCTGCCCCCTGTGCCAACACCGCCTGACCCCAGAGCACTGAGGGATTCCTAGTGCCTTGGCTCTCAGCCAGAGGAGCTGAAGGGCCAAGCTGGCCCTCAATAAAGCCTCTGGAGGGTAAGGCTCTCATTTTCACCTGGAGCTGGGCACAGCCCTGCAGCAGCCCCCAGCTTGGAGGCAGCAGGACAGGCCAAGGGCCTCTGTGGCACAGCCAGGGCTGCAGGAACAGCTGGGGACCCCTAGCGCTCTGGGAAATGGGGAAAGCCTTCAAGGGGCACAGGGGGTCCCGCTGGAGACCTCCAGGCAGGGACAGAGCTGGGGTGTCCCAGCCAGGGGCAGGGGACTGAGCACATTCAGAACCAGGAGAGGGGACAAGGACACGGCCTGGGGCTGCTCCCAGCAAACAGCAGCTTTATTCACAGTACTGCTCCCTCAGTCCCTGCACATCCCACCCCGTTGATGGTGTCCAGGGGCGCTGGCAGGAGGATCCACTGCCCTTTGCTGTGGATGGTGGAATCCTACACGGGGACAGAGAGAAGGAAGAGCAGGCACAGGGTGCCACACGGCAGGGGGGCCCAGCCCAGCACCAGAGCCCTCAAATGGCCACCAGCAAAGGCAGGTGAGGCACGAGACCCACGCACAGCCCCAGGGGGCTGCCGGGATGCAGGAATGGGCACGAGGTGCCACAGCAAAGCCCCCTGTGCAACACAGCAGGAGCACCCACCCCTGCCAGGCTGTACCACGTCCCTGCTGGGAAGTAGCCGCTGACTTTGGTCTGTCCTGGCTCCAGCACGGGGGTGACGAGCAGCCCCTCGCCCCACAGGAGCTGGCGGTCCATGGCCCAGGTGTTGGGGTCTGTGGGGAACCTGGGGAAGGAGGGGAGGGAGGGCAGCACCAGGAGACCCTGCAGCTGCCTCCCGCTGAGCCCCAGCGGGGCTGGCACTCACTCGAGGAACAGGGGCCGTGCCACGGTCTGGCCGGCGCTGTGAGCCCGGTGGAACAGCGTGTACAGGAAGGGCAGCAGGGAGTAGCGGAGGCGCAGGGCGTTCCTCATGGCAGCCTGGGCGGGCGGGCTGAAGGCAAAGGGCTCCTGCGGCTGCGGGGAAGGAGGGGAATGGCCCGAGGGGATGCTCAGCCCGCGTAGGGAGGAACCGAGGGTGCATTTTGGGGATGCAGGATGGACTCTCCAGCACTGGGGCACACAGCCCTGCAGCTGAACCAGCCACCTTCCCACGCTGGCAGGGCAGCCCTGGCTGGGCCCAGAGCCCCCTGCCCGGCGGGTGAGGGCTCCCAGCGCTCACCCGGGTGCCGTGGTCGTTGTGGTTCCTCATGAAGGGGTAGAAGGCGCCCAGTTGGGTCCAGCGCACGCACAGCTCCTCGCTGGTGTTGCCCAGGAAGCCGCAGATGTCGGCACCCACCAGCGGCACCCCGAAGAGGTTGAAGAGCAGCACCTCTGCAGAGGGCACAGAGGGCATCAGGGCTCTGCAGCACCCGGGGATGGAGCCTGTGGAGAAGCCCCTGGCTGTGGGGGCAAGGGGGAAGCAGGGCTGTGGGTGCAGGCCCAGTGCCCCACAGATACCTGGTATGGAGTAGTAGAGCTGCTCCCAGTCGCTGCCAACATCCCCTGTCCAGTGCCCGGCGTAGCGCCCGTGCCCAGCGAAGGTGGAGCGTGAGATGATGAAGGGACGCTTGCCCCGGACCCTCAGCAGAGCACTGGGAGTGGGAGGGGTCTGCTCAGCACCCACCAGCTGGGGAAGGAGCTCCGGGCTCCCACAGTGCCCTGTGTTCCACACCAAACCCTCACCCACCACCCAATGCCTGCCCATGCTGGGTCTCTCCCAGCTCTACACTCCCAGCATGTGCAGGAGCTGTGGCAGGAGCCCCAGGCCTGCCCACACTGCCCATGCTGTGGCAGGAGCCCCAGGCTCACTTGTGGGAGGCGATGGCCTCGGTCAGCCCGTACAGGCTGTGCAGGTTGTAGTGAGAGGACAGGTACTGCTGGCTGGAGGCACAGATGGTCCCGGCCTGCAGGCGTCCTCCAAACACACCTGCAGGGGAGAGGTGGAGCTCAGAGCATCCCCCGGGCTCCTCCCGGCGTCCCCAGAGCCCTGGGCAGGGCTGGAACCCACTCCTGTACCTGGCACGTAGGGGGGATGCTCCAGGTTGTTGTTGGGGCAGCCATCCTGGGAGCCCTCCACGAAGTTGGACGGCTCATTCATGTCCTGGGAGGGAAGGAAAGGATGGGATGGCCTCGCTGCTGCAGTGGGGCTCAGCAGAGTGCAGGGCAGGAGCCAGGGCCAGCAGCTGCAACAGGGCCACTCACAAGCCACATGCCATCGAAGGGCACTTGTTCGTGGAAGTCCTTCACCATGTCGTGCCACCACTTGTGAGTCTCTGGGTTGGTGAAGTCTGGGAAGGCTGTGGGGCCTGGCCAGACCTGCAAGGGGGAGAGCATTGGGCAGAGCCCCCACCTTCCACCACAGCCCCCCAAAGGTTTCTCTCCCACGCTTGGGGTCCTGCTGCCACAGCCCCACTCGAGCCCTGCCCCGTGGGCACCAGGGCTGCTCCCCACACGCACCTTCCCGATCAGGGGCTGCCCCGTGGCATTTCGGATGAACACCCCTCGCTTCAGGCCCTCGTCGTAGGGCTTGTACATGCCAGGGGGCCCCGAGCTGCTGATCCCAGCATCCTGGAAGGGCAAAAAGCCATAGCTTTAGCAGCAACAGCAGGGAACGGCCAGCCCTGCCCTCATCACCACCCTGGGGCAGCTGAACCCGTGCCAGCCTGCCCCTGCAACTCACCACGATCATGATGTACCTCAGCCCGCGGTCATGGAACTCCCGCACCATCTCTGGGTAGTCCTTGAAGCCTTTCTTGTTGAAGGTGAAATCCCTCTTGGCATCTGCATAATCCAGGTCGTTCCACTGCACATCCTGTAGATGGAGGCACCGCGGCTTGGGCAGGAGCAGGGACCCCATGAGCTGCTGTGGGACCCCCACCCCAGGGCTCCCACCAGCCCCCCACAGCCCCAGGAGCCCCCCAGACCTACCAGGGGGAAGCGGGCTGCTGTCATGTTGGCCACCACCTGCCGGGTGATGTCGGTGGAGGAGTAGCCCCAGCGGCACAGGTGGAAGCCCAGGCCCCAGTACGGGGGCATGAAGGGGTACCCTGGAGGGCAGAGGGTGGGTGCTGGCAGGGATGGCTCAGCCCTGTGCCACCCCAGAGCCCTGCTGTGCCCCACGGCTCATGGCATCCCAGCAGAGCCATCCTGGCCATGGCTCAGCCGTACCAACCACATCCAGGTACTGCCGCACCACGCTCTTGGGGTCGGGGCCCAGGAAGATGTAGAAGTCCAGGATCCCCCCGGTCGTGCGCCAGGTCAGGGCCGGGCTGGGCTGCAGGAGCACATCTGGGGAAGCACAAGTGCCAGGGGAGGAAGATTAGGATGAGGACAGGGCCAGGCCCACACCCGGCGCCCCACGGGACTCACCCATCGCGTTGCTGTTCAGCAGAAAGACACCGTGGGCTGAACCATCATCCTCCATCACCAGGTAGAAAGGGTGGGAGCCGTAGAGGTTGATGTGGGGCTGGAGTAGAGCACAGTGTGGTGCCAGTGAGGCTCTGCTGGAGACCCCCACACCCACCTGACCACCCCCACCTCCGGTCAGGAGCACTGGCTTCAGGTGCAAAGCCAGGGCTGTGCTCCCAAACTCTGTCACCTCAGAGTTTGCAGGGCCCTGAGCCAGAGCCCTGCAAACATTCCTAGGCAGCACAGAGCTCCAGCAGGACACACCTGGGCCTGGAGACAGGGGTCCCAGGGGTTGTCCAGTGTTATGGCCGAGGCCCAGAGCTAAACCAGCACACACACACCTCCCCAGCCCCAGGAGAAGCCACAGGGCCACCCCCGGGAGCACAGACTCATCATCTCCCTTTCCCTCAGCCCCGCTCCGTACCGCAGGTGCCATGTCCCGATTCCAGAGCGTGACCCTGGTCCATGCTGTGTCAAGGAACAGCGGTGTCAGGTGCTCCCCCAGCCCCGAGATGAAATGGGAGGGCAGGGAGGTGGAGATCTGCAGGAACTGGTCTGTGAAGAAGAGGGGTGCGACCGTGGTGTTCAGCCTGCAGAGAGGAAGGGAGACTCAGCCAAGGGCTGGGAGGGAGGCACTGAACTGGGGCCACGGGTGCTGGGCTGGGACACGGGTGCTCATCACCAGGGGAAATAAAAACAAGTTTTGGGTGAGCTCTGGGACTCCTGGTTCCCTGCCCAGCCACGGAGCTGCAGAGGGAGTCAAAGTAAAGCCCCCACAGCCATCCCACTGCTGTCACCAGTGTCCCAGACAGATGAACAGCAGTGTCCCTGCTGCCATCCCGGCACTGTGGGGCTGTGCACGTTTCCACCCCGAGTCCCTCAGAGGCGAGCGGGCACAGGGGCACTCACAGGACTCTCCCGCCGCGCTGCCGGCACACGACGAGGCCGAAGGGGTCCAGGCTGAGCTGCAGCCCGTAGAGCGTGGAGGGGGCTCGGCCGCGCACCCGCGGCGTGGCCAGCGGCACCTCATAGCGCGGCCGGGCCGCGTCCCGGAGCTGCGGGGAGAGCGGTCAGCGGGGCACGGGCACCGGGCACCGCCGGGCGGGCCGGGCCGGGCCGCACCGTGAAGCGCAGGCGGGCCGGGGTCTCCAGCGCCAGCTCCAGCCGCAGCTCGTCCACCGCTCCGGGCAGGAAGGCGGCGGCCACGCGGTGCAGCCGGGCGGAGAAGCCGCTCTCGGTGGCCGTCAGGTTCTCGGCGCGGTAGCTGCGGTAGCCGCGGGGGAAGAAGCACCAGGGCGGGCCGGGCCCGGCGCGGGGCCCGGGCCCGGGGCTGTAGCAGCAGCCCCGCGCCTCGCAGCCCGCCCGCGACAGGAGCCGCTCGGGGCCGCAGTCGAAGCGGCCGCCCGGGGACACCTCGCGGCCGGGACCAGCAGCGCCAGCAGCGCGGCCGCCAGCCCCGGGCCCGGCCCCATGGCCCGGCACCGGCACCGGCCGAGCCCGCTGCTGCCCGGCTTGGGCAAGAGCCGGGGCAGAACGGGGCTGGGCCGCCCCCGCCCCGGGAAATGGGAGCTCCACCGGGGCGGGGCGGGGAGGCGGAGCTGCTTGGGGCAGGGAAAGTGAAACGTAAACAGAAACATACCGAAAGGATTACAGTGGTACGTCTGAAATAAACATTGTACTCGACAAAGTAAATATTATACCCCGCACCTGCTTTATTTCTTTATTTATTTATCTAGTTATTTATTTACAGTCTGGAGCCCGTGGAAGAATATAAAAGATACCACGTGTATCTTCTATGTTTCTGTCAGGCTTTCGCCGACCCCAGCTTGGATCTCAAGCAGTGACTGAGCCACTGCAGAGCCCTTTGGTGCTCGGGCTGTTCCTCCTGGATCTGCTGCACGATGGTGTTAATGGTCTGCAGCCGACCCTCCAGCTTCTCCTGCTGGTTCATGCAGGCCTCTTCAGTGTGGCACAGGGCCTTGTACTTCCCTTGCCTCAGTGCCTGCAGCTGCTTCTGGCGTGCCTGGTGAGCCACAAGCTCCAACAGGTTCTGAGAAAAGCAAAAAGTGAAGGGGCTGTGACAGCAGGAAAAGCATGGGCAGGACTCGTGTCAGGTGCTGTGACCATCACGATGGACAAGGGAAGGACAGTGTTGTGAGTTCCCAACCATAGCAGCCAAACAGCACCCCCAGCCTGGGTGTTGGAGAGGTACAGACGTCACAGAATTCCATAAATCAGAGAAATTCCCACATACGTAAGGCAACCCTCACCAGGACAGGGTTTCAATACGTCAAGCTGGCTCTTGGTGAGCCCCCAAAACGTGCTCAGTTAATGTGCTGTTCTAATGCATTATAGCACACCAAGCTGAGGACAGAGCTGGCAGCAGAGGAAGCAGTAGGCTCTGTCTGGCTCACATGCTGTAAGGGAGAGGATGTGCTCACCCATCGTTTCTCGTTCTGGAGATATTCCCTGTCCAAGCTGAGGCTGTCGGTCTCAGCCTGGAGCTGGCACACTTCCTGCTGCTTTTCGGAAAAGTTGTCATTGAGGGACTCTTGGATGGTCTCCAGCTCCTGCATCGTTTGGTTGCATTCATAAATGTTCTAGTAAATGGAAGAGAAGGGAATGGCAGATTTCAGTTCTCTAGTTCAGCTGCACTCCTGACCATCCTCCCAGAACTGGGTTTTGGGGGATTTTCAATGGATGATTTTCCAAGCCTGCCCCTGTGCTGGCACAGGGTCACTGCTGTGCTCACTGCTGCCCACCACAAGGCCAACCCCAGCTGTGTGAACTCCTGCAGCCCCACTTTCCTTGCTCACCTCCTGGATTTCCCTGATCTTCTTCTTCAGCTCCTGTTTCCTGCTTTGGAAGTCGCTCTTGGTGCTGTGTTTTAATTTGCTCTGAGCCTCTGCCTGATCTGTTATTGTCTCTCTTTGGGAAACACACGCCTCCATCGCCCGAATCAGCAGCTCCTGCTGTTTCTGCAGCTGCCCATAGCGTACCTGCCATTTGCCAAGACACAAACCAGCCTCAAAATCCCAAATGTTTGCCAACAGCACCAAGGGAAGCGGTCCGGGTGGCACATCCCACCAGCATAAACCAGACCTATGGGACATGAGTGCCTGTAAGCCAGATTTGGTCCAGGTCCAATCCTGCTTTTCTGTGTGTGGATCTGGAAGGCAGAGGCCTGGATTACCAACCTGTCTACTCCAATACTCAAAGTGTTAGTCTGAACCTCATTAGCAAGAGCAGAAGCAGAAAAGCAGAAGCATCCTGAGAATGAAAGGGATGAGCTTCTTTGCCAGGAGAGGGAACACTTTCCTAAACCAGTGATTAAAGTGATGCAATACTTACTGATCAACACTGCACATAAATCAGGGTCACAGAATCAGGTGGCAGACATACTGCAATTTAAATAGATCTCTTGGGAGTATCCAGATCCTGCTGAGGCTGGCATGGGGAATGCAGGATGTGTGGGCTACATGTGCTCAGTTCAGTCGAGCTGCAGGGGTTTAGAGTCCCACCCCGGGCCCTGAAGATGCCACTTCTCCAGCCTGTTTCTCATCTCCTGCCTCATGTGTCAGCCACTCCAAGGCTGAGTACACTGGGTGGCTTCCCCTCCTCAGTCCTCCTTCCCAGTGCCTTACTTGCATCCTCCGAATCTCTGTTTTCATGTCATGGATCTCGCCGTGTTCTAACAGAGCATCTGTTGCTTCCCTCATCTCTTTTGCCAGCTGGAACTTCTTCTCCCACAGCAGGATCTGATGCCTTCAGAGGAGAAAGGGGAAGGAAGGAGAAAGTTAGACCCTCAATGACCTGCCCAGTGCAGCACACTCACTGCCAGTTACTGGCAGAGTCTTCCCATATGGATCTTGGCAATGTCCAGCTTGCACATGCTGGAACTGTTAAAGCCAACATCCTCCCAGCTCCTGCTGGTTCCAGAGACTGCTGAAACACCTTTCAAACATTCATCCCCATCTCCAGGAAGGCTAGAAGCACATTTGCTGGTGCCAGGTTTGGTGACTGCAGGAGAATGGGAATGTGGACACAGTCACACAGGACTGTGGCACTCTGGTACCTACTCTGCTTCTACCAGGCTGTTCAGGAGCCTTTCCTTCTCCTCAGTCAGTTTACTGTGCTTCTCCTGCATCTCCATGGATTCTTTTTCTGCTGCCTAGATTTCGGGAGAACAAAACAATACAGAGTTGTCAGGCTGAGAAGGTTTTTCAGGATCACTGTTTGCCTCTGATCTGCACGGGAGGCTGAGACCTGGGAATGAGGTGCCAGGTGCCTCAGTACCTTGAGAGACTGCACAAACTCGCTCTCTGTGACAATTCTACCATTTTTCAGGTCCTCGACGCTGCTGTTGTTCTTGTTGATCAACGTGTTCAACTTGATCAAGTCATTTGACATGTTCTTTATGTGCCGTTCCACGTCCTTCTGCTCTTTTATTTCCTGCTGAATTTCATCTATGGGTGAACAGAAAAAGTCTTAGAATTCCCCTGAGCACTGGGTTGAACAGAGACAAGGTGTGACAAATGGCTATCAGAACTGGCAACACCTCAGGCAGAGCCACCCATGTCCCACCAGTCCAGCCAAAATGAATTTCCACAAGATCAAAACAAAAAAAAAAGTTTTTGAAGGAGACTCCTGTGGGAAAAAGTTGGGTTTGGCCAAGGAAAGTGCACTCATTGCTGGGGACATTTACCTACCCACTACCTGCAAACTTTGTTTAGCAAGTGTTACAGGTGACATTGTCACTTAGGGTCTGACTGTCAGGACAGTAGGATCAATCCTTACAGGAATAACCAGGTGCAACCAGCAGGAGTTCCTGGGCTGTTGGTATTCCTGCTCACACACAGCCAGGAGCACTCTCTGGGGCAGGTCCAGCTTTTCCCGTGTGTAACCCTCCCCTCCCTGTTCCTCCCTTCCCAGATGGACATTTGAAGGAAGAGCAGAATTTTAGGAATGACGCACTCTCAAGGCGCAGTTTCCTCTGCTGCATGATGATGATCTGCTTCTGCAGACTGTCCAGGGAGGAGACTTGTTCCTCCCTCTCCCGTGTCAGCCTCACCAGCTCCTTCTGCTCACTGAGCCAGTACTTCTGCAACGTCATTGCCTCAGAGCTGCAATCTTCTATCTGCTTGTTCAGCTTGTTGATCTCAATTTCCAGAGGTCCCAGTTCTTGCCCCTGTACGAGAGCAAAGTTTGGGCTAAACCAGGCAGAAGCTGCCTGAGCTGTTTGCAGCATCTGGACGTGCCAAAGCTTGCAGAGGATGTGCCACAGGACTCATTTCCCCACGGGTATGCATAAGGTCTTACCCTGCCAGGGACAGATCAGGGAGTCACCCCAATAGGGCCAACCCTGAAATGACTGAAATCTCACTGCCTGCCCAATTCTCCCCTCCTCAGTGCTTGCAGATTTTCCTATCAAGATCCTATTTACTCATTGATGCCATCTGACATTTTCATCAGGTGCAGGCAAAGTCCCTGAGGGATCTGTGCCAGGCACACCCTCATTTCACAATTCTCTTCACTGCATTTTGAACTGATAAACAGAAACAACTGCATTAACCAATGTAGCTTTTAAATCACAGTGCTGATGCCTGAATGTTTGAACTACCCAACACTTAACACAGTTACATTGATCAGGGACATCTGTGGCCACCACAAAGAATAAAATCAAAATTGGGACTGAAACACAAAAGTACCTACCCCCTGCTGAGAAAGAAGCATCTCCAGCTTCTTGTTGTACAGGCAGATGATCCCTCCCTTCTTCTCAGCCAGGATCCTGGACTTTGCAATCTCATTTTCCTGGCAGGTGATCTGTTCATTCACATTTTTTATTTCCTTGTCCACCTCAGAGAGTGTTTTTTGATGAACTGTCAGCCTGCAGGTGGTATTGGTTGCATTCAGAATAATCTGGGCCACATCGTTCTCAACCTTGTAAAAATGCAGCTCCTGGGAATATCAAGAGAGAAAACACATCACTGTCCCCAGCAGCCCCTTGTTGAGTTGTAATGCCACTTGTCCAGCACAGGAGTCAGGAGATTGAGATTCTACTCCCAGGTCTGTACCACAAGCCACAAGCTACTTACTCTCTGTGTATCTTTGCTTCTCCATCAATTGCCAGCTAATACAACATCTACCCCTCCCATACAGCTGTTGAAAAGCATTAAGGAGCCTAAACATTCCAAAAACCTTTAAGACACCTCACTCATCCCTTCTGCAATGACCCCTTGCCCAGCTGTCTCCCGTTACCTGCCACCAGAACCAGGACATCACAGCACTGTCCCTTCTCCAGCACACCTGGCACACACCTAACAACCAGCACAGCACTCACAGGTGTGAGAAAGGTTGGGCTGAGCTTTCCAATCCTTCTAAGTGATCCAGTTATACACTCCCAGAGAGAGCAACTTCTCATGGATTAAAGATTGGACTGGTGGACTGTTCCTCAGAACTGAGAGCTGCCTGTATCCCATTCCATGACGAATTATAGAAATAAAAATTAGTTAAAATTAGATTACAGAAGTAACACAGGTCCACTGTTTTTCTTCAGTACATAAGAAATGCTAATACTTTATAGTAAACGCTCATCGTATTGCCTCATTTTTGAAGTAAAGGACAGCGTGTTTTGTGTCAGGCCTTTTTGGCCAAGTTCTCTCACACACACCAGAATCCTGCAATAAGATCACAGGGAGAACCAGATTGGAGAGGCAAACTCAGCAGAGCTTCAATGCAGACCTGAAACCAGAACAAAGTCACTGACAAACCCTGCTGGGGCCCCAGGGGCTCCTTCCCTGCCCTCCCAAGGGAGGTGCCATACCAGGTCGCTTCTTCTGTTCCGAAGTTTTTCAGCCAGCTGGGAGAAGTGCTTTGCAACTTTGCTGGATATCCTCTGGTCCTGAAGCTTTGCCATGATTTCACTCTCTAGCTGCTCATTGGTGTAAGTTCCTTTCTCTATACCCTTCCTGATGGACAGCAACTGGTTCAGGTGAGCAGCCTGCTCCTAAAAGGTTGGAAGACAGAGACAGGATCACTACAACTGTCTGAGGAAGGGCATTCAATTCAAGTATTCAAAAGGATTCATGTTCCATGGCCTCTCCTCACCATCCTGGTCCTGCTGAGGGCCTCCTCTGTCTCCTGGAGAACACGAGTGTAGGTGCCAGTCTGAGCCTGCAGGGCCTCCTGCTCCAGCAGGCACTGGGCAATCAGTTTCCTTGTCACACTGGCATCATTCTGGGAGCGGTTCAGCAGCCTGACAAGGTTCTCATTCTTCTCCTCCTCTTTCCTGATAGACTTCCCACAGCCATGGATGTCCCCTTCTAGGGACTTGAGGTCACGTCTGTAGTTGCTGGAGGGGCAAAGAGGATGGAAAGTCATCACAGGGATTGGTGCTGAGCAGCCACCCACAAATTCCTCTTTTCAAGCACATTATTGCAGCAACAACTGCCCAAGAAGGAAAATGTTTGTAAGGGCTCAGTTGCTGTCACAGTGCAGAGTCAGCAGGAGATGGATGGAGACATTAAGATTTAAAAGTAAATGTGTGTATGAAAATTGATTCCTTCTTTCAGTACTGTCCCAGCCCCCATTCCAACCAGGATGTCACCATATAAAAGCAGATTGTTTGTTCTCAGAAAATCAGTCAAGCTTTAAGGCTCATGAGCAAATAAAACACTTCCTCTGGTGACACAGGGAGGTTTTCCTGAACGTTTCCAAAGGCCTCACAAAACTCTGATAATGAGAGATAAACCCTTCCTGACATCCAAGTCGTTGGAGTAAGAAATGTTGCAAAGGTGAGAGAACTCTTTTAAAGGAATAAAACACGATCATAAAAACTCTAAGCAGCTTCAAGAACTCCCCACATTCCAAGGGAGAGATGCGGTTAGGATAAAGAAAACAGCAACAAAGAAAAGTGCTTCTCATCCTTTGAATTTATTATGTACTTCAGAGCAGGGAACTTGTTCTGCCTGGCACGCCCTGCCCACACAGTGCTACAACCCACAGGAGACTAAACCCCACTGGAATCCCCTTCTAGAATCCCTCCTGCCCAAATCTGAGCTGTCCTCAGGGCCTGGTTTCAGACCATACCTCAGCAGCTCCTGAGTGACAACATAGGCCTCATCTCTCTGCTTCATTCCAGCCAAGCTGCTGTTCCATTGGTCCATCAGCTTCTTTTTCTCCATGTTAATAGCCTGGACCTCCAGACCAGCCTAGGGAACAGAGAGAGGGCAGACAGGATGAATCTACACTGTGTTAAAAAAAAAAAAGTGTTACAATATAATTTTTTTTCTTTTCCTGTTCATAATGTGCTGGGCAGGATCAGATTCAACTCTGCGGCTGGTTCAGTTCTCAGCAGCCCACAGAGCACAGGTCTGCAAGAAAAAACTGCTGAGAAGGGCAGGAGGAAGTGATTTACAGGCACTTCTTAAGGACAAAGGAAAAGAAAAAAAAGTCCTCATTCTTCCAAACAGGAACAAACTGTGAAACTGTCCCACATTGTGCACACCATGTGAGCACGGGCCAAAGGGGTCAGCCCTGCCAGAGGGAAATATTAACCCCAAGGGACAAGTCCCCTCCTACCTCACTGATGGCCTGCCGGGTCACTTTTGTGTCCTCTGCCTGGGCCACAAGCTGAGCTTCAAACAGAGCAATTTGTTCCTGGAGCTGGTGGACTCTCCTTGTCAGCTGGTCCAGGAAAAGGTCCTACAGAGCCAGAGCCAAACAGTGCAGGGTGAGTCACAGAATCTCAGTCTAAACCAACTGTATCCTACAAGAATAATATCAGCTAAAAAAGGAACTAGAACTGGCAACTGGATTAGACTGGAGTCCTACTGAAACTTTCCCATTCATGCACAAATGGCTCAGGACTGCAGCAGGGATGAGTTGCAGGAGAATGAAACCTTTGCTGACTGTTTATTATTGCAATTGCAGCAGTAAATTGATAGGTCAGCTCTGAAGCCACAATCCCTCCTGTCAGCACTGAGTTCACCTGTCCAGCTAGTGGGAATGTTAATAATGTATATTTGAAAATCCTTTGTTAAAACCCTCCTGAACCCACTGTATTTCAACAGCTTGCACAGAATTCTGCATGAGCAGGGCCCCGTGGATTGTGTCCTGGAAGGCAGCAGAGGGAGCTCCAGCACCGACTGGCTCTGCTTATTCCCAAAGTTCACTTTCCATTGTGAAATTCTGAGATTCAGAATCATTCTCTAGACCTGTACACACGATATTTCTTCACAAAATATCCTCCTTCCCCCACACCCCATCTCCTCGAGTGAAGAGTGATTTATTGTCCTAAGGCTTGCAGTGTTGCTGTCCTGGGTCTCCTCCTTTTCAGAAAAGCCTCTGGATTTTTTTTTTAAATTATTTGAGAAAAATATCCCCACTCATTTTCTATTATTCAATCGCTGTAGCCTTCCTCCTAACAAGGTGGCACACCCTCCAAGACTGACTGCTGGCACCTGCATTTATTTATTTCAAAGACAGCTTTTCCTGGTACCTGTTTTTTCTTTTCCACCTCAGCCTGGATCCTCTCTGCCTCAGCCCTCTTTGCTGACTGTTTCATCAGTAAAAGCCTGTGATGCATGTCCTGGTCCATGTTCTGCACATAGAAGAGCTCCAAGGCCAGGTTTTCCACCTGGGTCTGCATTGTAGAAACTGGGAGGAGGACAAGAGGCAAAACAGTTACAGAGAAGTTTGTTTGTAGGGTACACCTTAAACAGAGATAAAAGAGAAAAAAATACAGAAGCTCCTGAAGCAAAACCTCTAACACATCAGATAACCAGCCCTCCCCAGCACACACATTTACATCAGCTTTGGAGTACAGCTCCACAGCCAGAGATCCTGGCAAGTAATTCCTGGACTCCCAGCTCACAGAATTCCAGGAGAATCCATGACACTTTTCAATGAGCGCATTATTCCTGATTAATTATTTTGCTGCATTTCTCAATCCAGCGCTTGCCTTACATTCCAATTCATTTCTCCACACAGCCCTAGAATTGGGAAACACTGCCAGGACTGTCTCTGTCACCTTTCTGGCGTTCACCCTCCGTGTTGTGACACATTTCCTTGTGGGCAGCCCTGAGGCCCTGCAGCTCCTCCTCCAGCTGCTGCCGCGCCAGGGCCGCCTGCCACCAGCGCTCGTGGCTCTTCGCCAGCTCCTCCTCCAGCTGCCCCAGCTGCTGCTGGGCCCCGTAAAGGATCACCCCCAGCTCTTCTCTCTGCTCCTTGCTGCCCTTCATGGCTGATCTCTGCAGACACAAGAGGGGAGGAGCTGTGTGCCAGCAGCTGGGACAGCAGGGGCTGTGGGGAGGCAAAGGAGGGGCTCTGTACCATTTCATGGAGGTCTAGGTTCACTTGTTCTATCTGCTTGGTCAGGTAATTCTTCAGGGCAGCCTGGAATCTTGCCATCAGGGGCTGTGAAGAAGGGCATAATAATAAGTATTAATAATAAGCTTTAATAATAAGTATTAATAAGCTGTAACATATTTGTGTAAATAGGTTATGAAGAAGCCTCACTGCTACGTCCCCCACCCAATAAAACATTTTATTTCTGCCACAGACTTGTGTGCTTATTTTAGCTACACTCCCTGCAGCAAGTGAGAGATGTTACAGAGTGGGTTTCTGCTGATGCCAAAAAGTGAGGATATTTGAAAATCAGAACCATGCCAGAAGATCTACATCTGAGAACCCACCTGCTCACTCTTGCTGCAAGGACTTCTCTTTCAGGGGCACTGCAGGGATCAGATTTACCCACTGCTGCTGAACCTGCAGCTCTGGGGCCAGGACTGAGTGACACAGCCAGCATTTAATACTCTGGCAAAACTGATTTTCACACGTGCAGCTGAACAGCCACTGCTTACAGCTCACCTCACACTTTTCAGAGAAACACAAACACCAACCCTGCAACGAACAGCAAGATTGGAAGACTTCTCACATGTTCTGGGTCCAGGATGACCAGTTCTGTTTCTCCTTTCTTCCCCCTCCGTTTTCTTCTCTCAGGCTCCTCAGCTGCCCTCTCCCTTCTTTGGCTGCCATGATCACTGGGGAGCTCAGAGCTCGGCCCTGCATGGCCAGAGCTGGGTCCTGCTTCGCTCCCTGGGCCACAGAAAAGGAAAAAGGCAAAGCAACAGGATTAGATTTCATAGCCTTGTGCCTCTGGCTGGATTGACAACGACCAGAAAGGGAGAAGAGCAGAGGCTGTGCTGCAGAGCTGGGCACAGGCGCTGGGGGTACCTGGCTCTGCTGCAGGTGCTCCCGAGGGAAGGGGAGAGGCTCCTCCACCCGGCCGTGGCTGCTCCATGTCACCCTGTGCAGAGGGACAGAGGTTGGTCACATCCTGCATTGTCTGGGAACGCCTCAGGGGCTTTTCCCTGAAACATAAAACCCCTTTTCCAGCTAACTCTATTCACCCCTACACATCTGCTCATTTTTGTCACGAGACATGAACAATGCAAGCAAAGGATCAGCACAAGGGCCTGGCTCTACAGGCAGCACTCCCAAAATGTAACTACAGTGTCCCACTTGCGCAGAGCCCACGAACAGCCCTGCAGCCAGACTTCTCCTTCTGCAGGGCAATGACTCCTCCAGAGGAACAGCCTCTCCATTGTCATTCCCAATTTCCCTGGCCTGGCACACTGCACAGGTGGAAAGCAGAGCAGCACATTGCCATTTGCATTCAATTCTAATGCTGTGGTATTTTTTGCCACAGGGCTCAGAAGTTTAATTTAGAAGTGTAATCTCATTTACAAAAATAGTCACCCAGCAAGCCCTGAGATCACAAAAATCCTGACAAAACTCCACACCACTTACAGTTCCACGTGCTTCCAGTTCGAATCTATTAAAAACAATCCCTTAGAGATTTATTAAAGAAATTCATCCAGCCAGCACAACATGTAGCCAAATTATTTTCGTTCTGCTTTCTCTCTTTTTTTTAAAGAGAGGGTGAGCAGCGGGACTGGGCACGGGGCATGCACCGGGAGGTACCGGGACGGTACCGGGCCGGCGGTGCAAGGGACAGGCAGTGCCGGGCTGCAGTGGAACCGGACCGGTCAGTACCGGGCCGTGGTGAAGGGGACGGAACCGGGACGGGAGGGGACGAGAGGGGTGATCCGGGAAGCAGTGGGGCGGACGGGCCGTGCCGGGATGGGATGGGATGGAATGGTACGGTACGGTACGGTACGGTACGGTGCGGGCCGGCGGAGCAGCCCCGGACGGGCAGGCCCGGCCCGGCCCGGCCCGGACTCACCCGCGGCGGCTCCGCCATGTTCCCGTTGCCAGGCAACGCATCAACACCCGCTCACGTGACCGCCCGGGCCGCACCACCGGGGCCCGCGGGGGGGGCGGGGGGCTCGGGCCGCACCATCCGCAGCGCGCGGGGGGCTCGGGCCACGCTCCGTGCTCCGCCAGCCCCGGTTCCGCCCGCGGGCCCCGGTACCGGCACCGGGCGGGTCCGCTGTGCTCTCCTCGGGCCGAGCAGCCCCGGGCCGGGCGGACGGGCGGGGCCGCCGGGCGGGCACAGCCCCGCGGGCCGGACGGAGCGGAT
>NW_024500350.1:8382879-8427522 GCF_017590055.1 Onychostruthus taczanowskii
GGGAGCGGCGGCGGCGGCGGGTCCGAGCCCGCCCCGGGCTGGGCAGCGCCGGGAGCTTCCCCCGGGCTCGTCTGTGCCGGTAAAGCGGGGCCGGGCCGGGCTGGGGGCGGCCGGGCGTGGGGGGCCGGTGATCCTGTAGCGCTGCCCCGGGAGCCCCGGGCCCGGCACCGAGATCCTGCCGGTACCTGGGCAGGTCCGTGCTTGATCCCGCTCTTTGTCCGCCCTGCCCACGGCGGAGCCCCGCGGAGGGCGGCGGGAGCGGGCGGGTGCTCCGGGAGAACGGGAGCTTGCCCGGGGGTCGGGATGCCGTCCCCGGGGGTCGAAATCCTATTCCGGGGGTCGGAATCCTATTCCGGGGATCGGGATCCTATTCCGGGGGTCGGGATGCCCCTGGGGGTCGGGGTGCCGCCGGGGGCGCTGGTGGAAATCTAAATAGTTCCTAAACTTTCTCTTCTGTTCTTTCGGTGCGGCTCCGTGCCTTTGGGGTGTTTCAATGTTTTCCTTACTTGTGGGGACCTGGTTTTCTCCCAGGTGACCCCGATCTCCCTGAGCGCTGTTACCCCTGGGGAGGAGGATGGGGGATCAAGGGCAGTGGTTTGAGGAGCAGGCAGGGGTTGTGGGGTGCTGCGCTGCTCTGTGCCGCTCACACTGTAAAATAATTCGGCTGCTTCCTCTGGGATTTCTGCCTTCGCGGGTCTCGAGCTGGGCTTGTCGTGCAGAGGTGTTTTGTTCTTAGCTGCTGCTCAGAACAGGAAGAAAAAGGAAAGTCTGGGTGTCCGAGTGGCAGGGCTGGTTCGTGCTCTGGTGTCTGTCACACTGAGAACGGAGCTTGCAGGCGGCTCACCCTCCGAGCTGTGATCCACACTCCGGGGGTTTGAGCTGCTGCTTTTTGAGGATCGAGTCCTGAGAGTGTTATCGGACACAGCAGCAGGATGTCAGAAATAAAAAGCCATAAAAGCGTTTTCTGTGGCCCAAGCAGTGCAGACAAGTGACATGAAAAGCTGGTTAATCAGTGACAGAGGGACATGTGGCACGCAGTGCCTCAGTGACAGCGTGTGCTGTTGGTATGAGTTTGGTGCTGGGGATGGGTGAATTTTGTTTGCCTTTTGTTTGCTTTTTGTTTGCTTTCTGATGCCTGAGCAGGTGTGGCCGGGAGCAGCCAGCCCTGACACAGCATTCCCTTTCCCTTTTCATCCCTGGAGTCACAGCTCTGCAGGACTCAGGCTGCTGCCCCGTTTTTACCTGCTCAGCTGAGATGCATCTGAGCAAAGTCAGTCCCGCTGTAGTGACTGCTTTTGGAATTGTGGAGAGTTTGGCTGTTCCCTTCCCTTTGCTCTTGCTCTGTGAGGCGCTGCTGCTCCAGCAGGGCAGCAATGAAACACTTTTTGGTGACCTACATAATTCTCCGCATGAGATGGGATGACTTCAGAGTGGCTCCCCATGGTAAATGCTTTCCCTTGATTTGGCTGGATCCTCTTAACTGGCTCCAGTGTAGCGAGGAGTTTGGAAAGCTTTTCTCTTTTTATTCCCAATGTTGAGGTATTGTGATACAACAGGAAGGTCATACAAGGGCTCTCATGTGCCTGTAGAGGAGCAGAGATCAAGTGAGTGACCTGCTGAGAGTGGCACAGCAGATCCACCCGGGGACTGGAGGCAGCTGAGTCCTGACTCCAGGCTGTCATACTCCAGTTGCTCTGTGCTGGAGAGCTCCAAACCTGGCACTTGCTGTTCCCAAGAGGGCAAAAAGGCAGGAATTGTGCAGTGCGTGAGCCCCACTGCCACGGCAACTGTGCTTTCCTTAAACATGTGAAATTAAATTCAAGTTATTGAGGGCAAGAAAGCAAGCAAGCCTGTTGCGTTTTTCTTCCCAAAGACATTTCATACTTGAATGTGGTGCTGCTGTTTGACAGCTCGTGTTTCTCGCCGTGCCCAGGCACGCTGCAGGTCTCAGGTTTCACTTCCAGAGCCCTGCAGCTTGGTTATGTGGCTGGTAAAGCCAATGTGCCAATGTGCCCCGCGAGCCAGAGCGCACTGGGGGCTCAGCCCTGGCAGCTGTGGCTGCAGCCAGCCCAGGCTGCTGGCCCTGCTCTGGGCTGGGCTCCTCAGGGACAGGAACCGGGTGCCCACGGTGCCCCTGGAGATGTGCTGGGTGTGTCAGTGGGTATCCCGGGCCGGGATGCAGGAATCTCGAGCAACTGGAGGCAGCAGCATTTGGTGCAGCAGCAGATGCCAAGTGAGGTGTGGTGTGCCAAGGCAAACAGGATCCTGGGGATGGTTCCTGAGGAGGGAAGGGCATTCTGCAGGAGCGGGCAGCCGGTGCCAGGCTGGATGCTGCTGCCTGGAGCTGGACAGGCTCTGGGGAAGAGGCTCTGTGGGTGATTGCAGGAATTGGCTCCCCAGCACTTTCTCACTCAGGAAGCTGAGAAGTGCTGGCACCGACTGGGAGAGCAGCCAGGGCTGTGTGAACAGACACAGGAGCTGGAGCGAAGATTTTTAGTGGCAACGGTTGATGTGTGGGAGAAGAAAATGTGTGTGTGCTTAATAAATATTGGCACTCAGCAAGAGCTTATCAGCTAACGCAGTGCTTCAGCTTCTGGAGAGCTGAGCTGGCTCTGCCCCACTGAGAAGAATCCCTCCAGATCAGCAGATAAATACAAAATTAATATGAAAAATGGGTTATTTTGAATGGTGCTGATTTGCTGCTGCCTGAGCTGTGGGACGGTTCCTGCTGCTTTCCCAAGTGCACACAAGAGGCAGCAGCAGTTCCTGCCTCTCCCCACAACCCAGGCCCCACAGATTGTGTGTGCAGATGTTGTCCCACATGGAAAAGGACTGAGAACAGAGCAAACCCTGTAGATTTGATCTCTGTGATTTGCTTCTTTGTGTTGTATGAACTCCTGTGTTTTAGGAAGGAGGTGCATTTTCCCAAACTGAGTTTCAGGGACTTTTGGGGCTGTACCAGTAGACTAGATGACCTTCAGAGGTCCAGTCCACCATCTACTCCCCACTGGGACTTACTGGGTATTTATTTCTGCAGCCTTTGAAACCCCAGCGTTGTAAATGGCCCCTTGGGGTTCCCTTTTCTGGTGCACCATTGTCCCAGCTACTAGAATACTAGACAAAACTAGGTATTCCTTGCCACGGTTCAGCTGCCTGACAGTTTCTCCTGTCCTTCATGGACAGCTCTTCCTTTCCTTGGTGGTGACAGTTCCCATGTGTGAAGACTTTTACTACATTTCCCTCGCTTTTATCTTCCTTTGGCAATCTCTCTCTCTGGCCCAGATAACTCTTGTCACCCTCCCTGACACTGTCCTGTGACTTGCATCTGTTTTTCATTAATCCCGCAACCAGAGCTACAGAGAATTCCCTGGCCTGTGAGAACAGGGAAAGGATTGAGTTTCCTGGTGATATTTATATATCCCAGAGTGTCTGGCTACTGTCTGCAGCACTGCAGTGGTCTCTGATTTCTGATGTGCAGCTCTTCTGCAAGGCAAGTCCAACAGGCTGAATTTCTGAGCTGGCAGGACACTGGATTCCAAAGCTCTTGTCTTTTTTTTGGTTTCCTCTTCCCAACCCTGCGTGTACCTGCAGCACTGTCCACCTGCACATGCAGGCAGTGCTGAACAACAGGTGTTCTGCAGGATCAAAGCAAGACTTCCCTTTAAATTCCTCTGGCTTTCCAGGGAGCAGCTTTTGATCTTTACCTGTAGCTTTGTTCTTTCTGTGCCTGGTGAAGGCTCATTAAGTGCTGCCTCTGTTGGCAGAGACGTCCTGACCCTCCCCTGCCTTCCTGGGAGCACCAGAGAGCTGCAGCAGGACATCACACACCCTCTTGTTTCTCATGTGCCTCTCCAGCTCCTGTCCCCGTGTTTCCTGAGGAAGCACTCCCTGGCCAGCAGCAGCATCCAGTTGGTGCCTCCTTCCTCCTGTGCATCTGCTGATTTTTGGGGTTCTGAGGAAGTCACTGCCATGGATGAAGGTCTGTGCTGCTGTAGCCTTTGTTGTGCTGACAGGTGACTCTGCACAGGTGTGCAGGAGGACCAGGTCTCTGGCCAGGTGGCTCCACATGCCTGCCCCTGACTCCCCCGGCCCTGTTTGGAAACAGCATGTTGTAACTCAGTGTGGGGAAGGAGAAGTTGCACCAAAATTTACTGCCTGTTCTTGCAGGGTGCAATGAGAGGAAAGGTGATTTTTGCTCCTTAAATGTGGTTGAGGCAAATGACTTTCTGCCAGATGTAACCCAGAGCCTGAAGCTGTGGATTTTGGCAATGTGGACAAGAATGAGCTTAGGGCTTGGCTGGTGTTTGGTTTTTGGGGCTGAGACATGAGGATACATGTGCCTGGTGCTAGAAGGAGACAGGAGTGTGCAGGACTTGCAAAGTGATTCTCTTATCCTGAACCCTTGCTGGGCTGAGGCTGAGGCTCCTCCATCAAGTCCCAGCAAAGGCTGAAACACAGGAACTGCCTCTGCTGTGATTCGAGCTGACAAATGTGGCCATTGCCAGTTAAACCAATAGTTTGTCCTTTAATGAAAGCTCTGTCAACAGCTTGGCAGTCTCATTTGCAGTCTTCTGCATGTACCAATCTGTCAGAGGCAGGACAGCTATTTTCTTTCCCTGCAGCCCTCACTCTGCCCTTTGGGAAATGCCCCTTTGCCATTTCTGCCTTCTGCCCTCCTGGGCTGGCTGGATTCACCATCAAAACCAGATTAAAGAAGTCAGAGCTGTTCAACATCAGACAGTGCTTGCTTAGGCCTTTAAGTATTTCCTCAAAAGGTGTCCCAGGCCAAGGCCTGTCTGCTTTATGTTCCTCTCTGGCTCTCGAGGCCGTGGCCTGCAGCCCAACGTGGGACTGGTCCCCAGGAGCACCCCGGGCTGAGCTCCCCCTGGGCCTGGCAGCGTGGCTGTGTCGGGGCTGTGCTGGGTCACACTGGCCTGTTCACAGCAAGCTGGGCCACGTAAACACAAAGGA
Source organism: Onychostruthus taczanowskii (assembly GCF_017590055.1). Classification (NCBI taxonomy): domain Eukaryota; kingdom Metazoa; phylum Chordata; class Aves; order Passeriformes; family Passeridae; genus Onychostruthus; species Onychostruthus taczanowskii. The sequence goes on from NW_024500350.1 coordinate 8,387,851, forward strand.
ACAAAAGTGGGAGTTTCCTCTTCTCCTGTGGTTTTGGCAGAACAGAAACTGGCGTAGTTCTGGTGCTTCCCAGCTCGGGATGGCTGCAGGGAGCCTGCTCTGCACTGGGCTTGCTTTGTGTGAGACCCTCCTGCTCTTCCAACATGTCCTGGTCCACCTGCTGAATATTTTATAGCTTGGGTGGCCCCTCTGGGTCCACTGCAGAGCTCCTCATCATCAGCCCCAGCAAGCAGCACATCTCATTTGAGCACAGAGCTTATTTGGGGTGAGCTGGGGATTGTGCTCCACAGTTCTGTGTAACTCTTAATGGGTGAAATGTTTGCCCTGAGTTGGTGTGCCACGCTTTGTGTCTGGGCTCTGCCCCCGCTGGTGAACACAGGGCTTTCGAGCCTCATCTCTGGCAAGGCTCAAAAGAACCAAACCCAAAAACAACCTTACAAAAAAATCCCAACCCCGAAAACCTCAAACACACAGAAATGGCAAGCAGGACATGAAGTGGGTTTGATTGATGTTGTTTTTGGAGATGCTGTGGCTGGAGCAGCAGCCCCATGTTCAGTGCTGTGGTCTCAGCCTTTTCTGTGCTGAAGGAACCTCAGGGATCAGCTCTGGCTCTGTGACATGCCCGGGTCAGTGACACATGGGGCAGCTCCACACGCTGAGCTGTTCCCTCAGTGGGGATTTCAGTGACCAGCATTGCTGTTCTGCCTCCTCCCACAGTAACTGCTAACATGTGGCGTTTTGTTGCCTTCATGTCTCTTCATTGCAGAGAAAAATATCCTGGGATTCTGTGCTTCAGCACCTTTGAGGCATGAAGGTGATGTTAGAGATCCACAGCATTAGAGGGCTCTTGCCTGAGGTGTGGATTGATGGGAGACTTGTCCTCAGACAGTGGGTGGCACGTGCTGAGCTGTCGTTATTTTGGTTCTCACACTATTTTTTCCTCCTTCTTGACAGATCTTCTGAATTTGGCCCCTGACTAGAGCTGACAGATGATGGAAACATTTCCCTGGCGATGTCTCTGGGGCGACTCCTCCGTCGAGCCTCTTCGAAAGCGTCCGACCTCCTGACCCTGACTCCCGGCAGCGGCGGCTCCTCCTCCGTGCTCGATGGGGAGATCATCTACTCCAAGAACAATGTCTGTGTCCACCCCTCTGAGCTGCTGCAGGGCATCGGGGAGCACCATCCAGGTGATGGCAGGTTGCAAACCCTGCCCATTCTCTCTTTTTCTCTCTCCTGGGTGTTGCTTCTATCAAGTTCTACATCCTGGGCCCTGAGGAATGAAGAGGTGCCAGTGGGGACAGGGCAAGGCTCAGGAAAGCCATCCACAAGCTGATCCATCAGCTCTTCTTTTAGTAGGAAGATTAGTGATATTGCTCCTTTCTCTTCTGGTCTAGCATGGATTTACCTGGTTTAGTAAGTCCTTTTGTGCAGTCAGAAGTTGTCATGTGGGGACAGTAACTTCTGCTGCTCATTCACATCCCTGAATTGTTCAGGAAATCCAAATATCCTCTTGTAACTGTCATTGCTGCAGTGGCCTCAGCAACCACTGGTAAAGGGAGAATCCAAAAAGCCTGATTGTGGCTGTGTGCACTGGAGTAAATGAGGATAAATCCTGCTCTGTCCTTTTATTCTCATGTGTTCCTGTGCTCTTTCATGTTCTCATCAGAGACCTGTGGCTCTTGGCTTAGCTTCACAAAATGAATTATTCTCTGAGCACTGACCCTTGCTTTCCTTTTGGTGTGGGTGTCTTCTTTTTCCATTGGCTTTCCATAAATAATGTAACCCTTCAGCTACACTAAGGTAAATATTCTTGAGAAATCAATGTTCAGCTGGCACTTGAAATTGTTTAACTAAGAAACAGTAGAACTTTTTCATGTGGGAACATATTTTGTAATTTACTCTTGATTAGTAAATCTGTCCAGGAAGTCCAAGTATTTGCATGTCATTTCTGTGTTCAGTTAGGCCAGAGGGAATTCAGACTGTTCAAAAGCCACATGCGGACTTGAAATGATTTGCAAATACTGAATAATGATGAGCACTTGACAATTCCTTTGACAGAATTCTGTCCTGGTAAATTAAAGGGTTTGTTTTGCCCATGTGGAGTGGTAGTGAAGTGGCAGAGTCACAGAATGGTTTGGGTTAGGGGAGATCTCCTGAAAAGGTAAATGGAGGATCCTAAAGATCCTTTCACCAAACCAGGTTGCTCAGAACCTCATCCAGCTTGGCCTTGAACATTTCCAGGGATGGAGAGATGGGGAAAGGGAAACTTCGGGGCGGTGAATGACTCGGTGTGACAACCTGTGCTCCTGTGCTCTCCCTCAGGCTATTTGTGCTTGTACATGGAGAAGGACGAGCTCCTGGGAACCACGCTGATCCTGGCCTGGGTGCCCAACTCGCGCATCCAGCGGCAGGATGAGGAGGCCCTGCGCTACGTCACCCCCGAGAGCTCCCCGGTGCGCAAGGCGCCCCGAAAGCGCGGCCGCCACGCCCAGGCCTTCGGCATTGGCCGGCCCGCGTCCCCCCCGGAGCAGAGAGGGGCGCCGGGCCTCAGGGGGGACGAGATCCTCACGGTGTCCCAGCTGGTGAGGGACGGGGCCCCCTCCTCGGAAGGGGAGAAGCTGTCGCAGAGCGGCGCCCGCCGGTCCCCGCAGCCGCCCCACAGCGACTCCGGGACCCTGTCCACGGTCAGCTCCCAGGAGGAGCACTGCAGGTCCGAGGGCACAGAGGAGGGCCTGGACTGCAGGGAGGACTCCTTGGAGCTGTCTGCTGACGATGTGAGCAGGGACAGCACTTTTGACTCTGATTCTGATGCCTTCTCTTCCCCCTTCTGCCTCTCTCCCATCAGTGAAGCCCTGGGGAAAAGCAGCAGCTCCGTGTTCATGGACAGTGAAAGCAGGTGAGTGCATCCTTTTTCTGGGTGCTGGGTGCTGAGCTTGGAGATGCTGAAGGAAGTTGAGAAACTTCACAGTGGCATTGAGCTCAATGCCCTGTCTTGCTTCAGACTCCTATGGAGTTTACAGGAAACTGTCAGCCAGTTCTGCTTCTGCTTGGTGAACCCTGGCCCCAAACATCCAGGGCTGTGTATGTCCTTTCAGGTGAACTGTCTTGAACCCTGGAAGCAGCATTGCTGAATTAAACGGGTCCTTTGTTGGCCTGATTGGCTCTGCTGAAGATCTGAGCTTGTTGCTTCTCGTGCAGAGCCACATCAAAGGGCCCTGCTGACTTCCTGAGCCATGGGCACCGCTCCGGGCCCGGTGTTGACATGAAACCTGCGTGTGGGAGCTTGTTTTGCTGCTGTTCAGAACGTGATCCCACTTCAGACAGATAAACATTAATTCTTGCATGTCTAACCTGGGTATTTCAGTCAGTGCTTCCCAGTGTCACCTGCAGTGAACTCCACAGGGGGAAAGAGGGCACCTTGGCAAAGGAATAAGGAGCAGGAGGACACCTGTAGAACTCCCTGTTTCCATCCCCAGTGGTTCTGACTTTGTGGGCCCTGCCCTGTTGGTGTGTTACTCGTTCCCATCTCAGGGAGGATGGGTGTGATGCATTCCTGAAGCACCATGGGGCTGATTTTTAGGCTACAACTCAACTTTGAAACTACACCTGAAATGAGGAGAAACGAGTTCTCCTTTGTTCATGTCAGCAATGCACAGACTGCACTGACAGCTGAAGAGATTCTGCCTCTATTTTGTGGGCTAATCTCAAGCCCAGAGACTGCCACTAAGAACGAGGCTTGTGAGGAAGTATTCTAATGGATTCAACTCTCTGTGGATATTTTAAAACCCGTCTGTGAGGTGATGTCAGACTTTGTATCAGCTTTGCATTCAGAACTTGCCCAGGGTTTGCTGCGCTTGTGCTCTGCAGCACCTGTGCAGTGGGGTGAGTAGTGACTGTCCCATCCCATCCCATCCCATCCCATCCCATCCCATCCCATCCCATCCCATCCCATCCCAGTTACAAAGTCCAGATCAGTGGGTGAGAGAAACGCCAATGAGCACAAGTGAAATGTTCATAGCCTGGCATCTTCTGTCCTCATGGGGGGATTGGGAAGCTCAAGGCTCAGGAATGTTATTACCCCACTGTAGTGGTGGGAAGAGCGAGGGACACGTTTGGAATAACATCCTAGCTGCTGAAAACCAGGAGGCTGAGCTCATCCTGGGGAAACCCCAGTCCTGGCATAGGCCACAGCCCACGTGCTGTCCCAGGAATGCTGTGGGCTTGGACTGCTCCCACAAGGAGCTGGTGCAGGAGGGTCCCAGGCAGCATCCAGTGAGTCAGGAGTTGTGGTTTAACTGTGCTGCAACACTTGTGCTCTGAGCTGCAAATAGCATCAGGAAAGGAAGGAAATATGGTTTATTGCATCTTCTCTGCCTTGGCTATGAATTCCTGCGGCATTTCCCTGCCCTCTGCCGGCTCTTCCTCACTGCTGCTGGAGCCCAGACAGCTCCAGCCAGGCAGAGCCGGCTCTGCACACACTGCTCAGGGGCCGGCTTGGTTCTGCTTTTTTCCTTCTTTTTTAACTCCTGTGGTGCCATTCTGAAGCCTCACACAGTGCACATGGCACTCATAATTGGCAGCAGGTTAATAAAACAGAGCTTTTGTTGTTTGGGACTTTTGACTTGAAAGGGTTTTGTCCAGTGTGTGCATTTTTTCTGCCAATTTGTTCTTCCCCATTGAGCCGCCTTCCATGGAATCCGCAGGATTTTTCTTACAAGTTGTTGAGTGGGAGATTTTGCATAGAATCCTTTGCAAAAGTCTGCTCAAAAAGCATCTCATATTTCCTGCTTTCATCTCAGCATTTTGGGGGACAGGAGATGCTGTTTCAGAAGTCACTACAAACATGGGAACAGCTTCCTTGTTTCTTAAGGGTTTGTTTTGGTTTGGGTTTTTCTGCTGGCTGCTTCCCCTTTGAGCCAGAATTGGAGTGGGAACAAAGTTTGTGCTGCTGGCAGATTGTTTGAGCTCTCTTTCCTCCCCACCTCCCCGTCACCACCTCCTCTCTGCCAGGAGGAACGACTGTTTCTGGTTGTTTCCCTCTGCACTGGGGAGTTGCTGCAAAGACAGCTCTGCTCTTCCCTGTGGTTGTTGCAGAAGCTGAAGGAATATGTTGCATTTCAGTCCAGCCAGCTTCCTGTGTGATTAGCTATCCTCAGAAATGGAGAAATGTGTCGCTGTGGAAGAATTGGGATGTACAGGTACACTTTGAGATGAGATGAGATGAGATGAGATGAGATGAGATGAGATGAGATGAGATCAGGGGCTTGGCGAGCTGCTTGACAGAATTTGTGTGTGACCAGGAGTCACAAATCCCATCTGCCTCTTGGAGTGTCCCTGAGGAGGTGGCCTGGCCACCTGGGCATGAGGGAGCCACAAACACTGCAGTGTGTGCAGGACGAGGGCGGGGAAGAGGGAGGGAGGTGGGCTGGGGAGCCCTGGAGTTGCACAACCAGTAAGTCAGTTGCAAGTCACCAACTTGCCTGGTAGAACATAAGGAAATAAAAACGTTTCCATTGGGTTTTTTTCCTCTTTGCTTCTCAGTTTGACAGGCTGCCAGGGGTCCCACGCAGCGATTGATGCATCCTCCTCCCATTTACACAATTCCTTGGGCTGGGAGCAATGGGAGTGTCCCAGCACCAGCATGCACACTCCTGCTTCTCTCTTTAGACCAGCCTGGCAGACTGCTGCAGGTTGCCCTCATCCCTCAAGGAAAGGTGTCCTTACTGTCCTGGGGTTTGTGTCCTTCTTAACTTTGGGGACCCCTTAGTGCTCCCAGCATGTGGTTCCTTCAGGAGGCAGCTGGTGTGGGGAAACTTACACTGATGGCAGCTTTGTCGGGGTGTGTGTTTCTGTGGAAAAGGAGGGATGCTGGAAATAAAATCATTCCGTTCTGTCCCTTCCCTCCCCTGTCCCCGTTGTTTGTTGGCTGTCAGGAAATGTTTGCCTTGTGGTCTGAAGGACACAAGTTCAGGGCAGCTGCTCTCTGTGCCCAGCTCTGGCTCGCTGCTGCCTTGGGAAATTCCTCTGCTTCCATTTTCCCCAGCAGTAAATTGAAACTAAAAGGCTTTTGTTACATCCAGGCAACCAAACAGCATCTGACACTTCTGTAATGTCCATCCACTGATGCTGCTGGAGTTATTGAACTGACCACGACATCAGATCTATATAGTCAGTTCTGGAAGCACTTAGTGCTCTGTGAGTGGGGTTTGGTTTGGGGTGGGGTTTGTGCTGTGCCACAGTGATCCCTGGATAGCAGGAGCTTTCATGGGTGCTCAGGAGGCTTTTCACTCCCCAACTGCAATTGCTGATACCTGACAGGCACCACAGCAGTGCTGAAGAGGAGATGCACACACTGGTATTGGTTCCTTCACTCACTTCACCTTGGGATGTTGGCCAATACAGGCAAAATTTGGACTGAGGAGCCTCAGTGTTGGAATTGTATGAGTGGACCTTGGGGCAACATCTGGCCAGAGGCTGGAGCTCCACAAGCAGCCCCATAGGTGCTGGGACAGAGGCCAGCAGTGCTCCCACAGCTCAGGCTGGAAAGGACCAGCAGAAGCGATGTGGCCAAGGTGGAATCAATGCAGGAAGGAAACATCTTTCATGAGACATCGATCGTTTTAGCAGGCAGTAATAAAAATAACGAAACACTGTCATGATGGAGGTAGATGATGGTGAGTTCTCATGTTCTTCAGCAGGCATGAATTCATATGGCAGATCGATCACAGACAACCCAAGCAAAGCTCACAGCACAGGGTAAAACTCCTTTGGCGTCGCAGCTGATGCAATTTTTACGGATGTGTTGCACATCCTGTTGTTAAGCTGCTTCCCAGGAGCTCATCAGTAAATGAGCTGCTCCAGGAGCCAGTGGGAGCAGCACAGGCATTGCATCATCTTGTTTTGGCAGCTCACCTGAAGGGCTGAGAGCCATTCTGACCTCTGCAGCAAAAACAGGAGACAAAATTATAAGGGAAATGAGCTGAAATTAGAGTGAACTGGCAGGAGATCTGGAGTCCTCAAGAGATTGGGAATTCATCGCTGTTGTAACAGAAGTGATTATATTGGAACCAGGGGAATTGGTCACAGACTTTAAAATCTCCTGTAACTTCTTGCAGCATCTCAGTTTTGAATTAATTCAGCCCTGGGGAGGAGCGAGGTGGGTACCTTGTCCAGGCTTCAATTCCCTAGGACTTGCCTGAACTGGTGCCACTTATGATGTAAGACAGCGGAGCTCCTAATTCCATTTGTACCCAAACCCATAACCAGGCAAAAACATCCACAAATCTCCAGCAGAAGGATAGTCCTTGATCTCTTCTGTTTGCATTGTGGGGTCAGTGTAAGCTTCCCTAAGGCAGGGGTAGTGTGTATGGAGCCGGGCACTGGGAAGGGGAGCTGGCCTGAACCATCAGCAGCACTGTGTAATCAATTAAAGTTGTTCCTGGCTGCAAAGCTGAGAAGGTTGGACAGATCCAAGAGATTGCAGAGGCATACGGCTCTATCTTGCTTTATATAAATATTTGAACAGCAAGAACATTAATTATAGCAGGTTTGTTTCTTCCCTCTGTTGGGTTGCTGCCAGATTTCGTGGGAAGAAAATAGTGACAGCTAACTTGGGATCGGGAATTGCGGCTGAGGGGGTCCATGAGGCTCTTGATTTGGGATGTCGGGGAGGCAGCGAGAGCGGGTGGTATCCGTGAGGGAGCTCCCAGGGCAGGCAGCGGGAGCAAGAGGGGACACGGAGGGTCCCCTCTGTCCCCTGGGGCACCGGCCGTGGTTCAGGTCTGCTCAGGACGCTGGGGAAGGCCTGAAGCCCTGCTTCAGACACAGCTCCGTGGGCAGGCCTGTGGTGGCTTTCTGTGGAGCTGTGCATTGTGGCTGCCGTGGCTTTTTCGTGGCCCGTGACCGTGGGTCGCTACCATGGCCTGTGACCATGGCCGTGGCCGTGACCGGTGCCCGCGGCCATGACCGCGGCCGGTGCCTGTGACCGTGGCCGTGGTCGAAGTCCGTGCCCGTGCCCGTGCCCGTGCCCGTGACCGCGGCTGGAGCCGGAGCCGGAGCCGGTGGCGCGGCGGGGCCGCCAGGGGGCGCGCTGTGCCCAGCGGTGCCCCCCGGGACCCCCGGTGCTGCCCCCCCCTCCCCTCAGCGCGGCCCAGGCGGGAGATCTCGGAGCCGTGCGATTGTCTGGGTGCAAAGGGACATTAAAGCCCATCCAGTGCCACCCCTGCCAGGGATCCAGGGGCAGCCACAGCTGCTCTGGGCACCCTGTGCCAGGGCCTGCCCACCTCACAGGGAAGGATTTCTTCCTAATATCTGATGTAAATCTACTCTCAGTTTGAAACCAATTCCCTCTGTCCTGGCATTCCATCCCTTGTCAATTCTCTCTCCCCACGTTTCTTGTCAGCTCCTTCAGGCCCTGCGAGGCCACACTGAGCTCAGCCCAAAGCTTCTCCTGCCCAGGTGAGCAATGCCAGCTGTGCCAGCCTTTCCTGCCAGCAGAGCTGCTCCATGCCTGGGATCATCCTGGAGCCTCCTCTGGGCCCTGCAGCAGCTCCAGCTCTGCCTCAGCTGGGGCAGCTCTGCAGGTGGGGTCTGACCTGAGGGGCAGAGGGGACAATCCCTGTCCCTGCTGCCCACGCCGGGCTCAGCCCAGGCTCAGGGGGGTTCTGGTTCCAGCACACATGGCCGGGACATGACCAGCACCCCCCAGTCCTTCTCCCCAGGGCTGCTTTCACCTTTTCCCTGGATATTCTTGCATTTCTTCTGTTATTTATTTATAAAATCGCAACGCCCAGAAATCTGAATGGAGAGCAGAGATAAATGGCACTGGCAGGTATCCACAGCTTTGTGAGGGAAGAATTGTGTTAAATGAATCAAAATAAAGAGCATGTCCCCTCCAAAGCACCACAGTATATGCAAATAAATCTGCACGGCCTCTGTCTCCTTGGCTCGGGCCTCGCAATTATCCCAGCATTAGGCATTTACAATAACTCTGGAACATGCTTTTAGGCAGCGCTCCTCTTTCCTCTCCCTTTTCTGCTACTTGAAGCAAGCTCTTCCCTTGGGAAATCCGCATTGTCTTGTGGAAACAGTGAAATCCTCCCTGGGTGGTGCTGGCTCAGCTCACGCTGGGGCAGCAGCAGAGTCTGGGGAGTTGGTTAACTTTGCCACTAAAATGTCCCCCCGAAATTCCCAGTTCACTGCTTCGAGCCAGGAATATAAGAACAAAGGTAATCGGCAGGTCTTTCAAGGGAGCAGCGGTTTGAAGGCTTGATTATAATTAGCATAATTAGGGGAGAATTTTATTTTTGCATGGATTGAACTGAAAGGAAAAAAAGCAAAATAATCCATTGATTTTAAAAATAAAATAAACATGGGGAAAAAAGGTCTCCTTCTCCAGACTGGAATGGGCTGAAAAGCAAACATTCTTTTTCAGGCTTTGCTGAGAAATCACTTTTTCCATCTAAGGAATTTTTTTTTTAAGTGTTGCATTTCGATTGATTTATTAATGAGTGTAAGCCCAGGCATGAGGTGCCCCTTCTCTGTATGGATTGTAAAAATCCAGCACTGAGCTTCTGGAACATTTTCCTCCCTTAAACTGAAGGTAACATTTGCATCCTTGAGGAGTGTCCACTCGGCTCTAAGTGATTTGTTGTGTTTGGCTGCTCGGAGCTGTGTGTGTTTTATTCCAAATCATCAAACCACTCATTCTGCACCCTCTCTCTCCCTGCAACAAGAAGTCACAGAGGAAAACAGAAAAACCTCAGCTGGGTTTACCTGAGCAGCTACACCTGTGTGGAAGTGTCAGCTGTGAAAGCAGATTGTTTGTCTCCTAGCTGGAATGCGTATCACATTCCAGATTTGGGGAAAAGAGATTAAAACACCCATTACTTCACTACAAACTTCTGCTTATTTTTTTGCCTTTTCCATTTACATTCAAAATAATGAACTCAAGAACTCTGGGTTTGTTTTGTTTTCCTTTTCTTTAACTCCAGCACTGGGGGGACCCTTTGGAGGCCGCGGGGCTGTTTTCCTAACACCCCCTTGCTGGCTGGAATCACTCAGCTTCCCCTCCGGCCTCGAGGGCTTGGAGGGATGAATGAGGAGCAACAAAGGCCCAGTGTGGGGAGGCTTTCACCCTTCTCAGCACAGGGCAGGACGGTGTGTACCCCCTGGCCACTGCTGTCACCAATGTCTGGGATGGAAATCCGTGTTCTACCTGTGCCAGGTGCTGGGAAGCTCTGGGAAGGCGGGCAGGGCGCTGGGGATACGGATTGCAATAGCCCCGTAAAGCAGAACAAATCGGTTTGATCTTTATTTCTCAAGGACAAACCAATTACGCCCGTCAGAAGGCAGAGCTGCATAATCGGGTTTCCGCGAGTCCCTCGCCGTGGTGCAGCGGTTTATTTGTCAGAGCTGTTGTTAATTCCCAGCCCCGTCCCTGACGGTGAACTTGCTGTTTCAGCCCAAGGTCAGAGGGTGCCTGAGGAGTCCCTGAGCAAGGCTCTGGCCGCAGACCCTCTGCTCGGTCCGAGGGGAGGGAGGGACTCCAGCACTTTTGAGATGTAAACAGCCTGTTCCTCGGGTGTTGTTAATAACAGGAATGCGAGGAGTGACTAACAACAATGCGCTGACTTGGACAAGCGCTTGGATCTGCTTCCCGGTGTCCTGCTTGAAAGGATACAATTATTTTTCGTAACTGTTTATTTTCCCTTTACAACAAGCTAGGCGAAGCAAGTTTGTCAGAGGCAGAGTGCTCCTAATTTGGTCTCCAGTGACCTCTGCCGCCGTGATTGGCAGCCCGGTGTCAGGGAGGAACTTGTGCCTGTGAGATAGAAACGAGCAGAACAAATGCCGTAGGACAGCTTGGGTTCCCCGGGGGACACGGGCTCAAAAAGGTGAAAGAAGTGCAATTACAGGAGGTTTTCAGCACAGAAAGTTAATTAGCTACTAAATAGCATTTAGTGCAGTTCAACGTGGGGAAATTTATGTTTTGAAAGCAAACAGATCAATGGAAAGCCTGTGGAACAAGCTCTTGGAAAGTGCACGTTGGTATCAGTGTACTTTGTACTGTAACAGCCCGAGTAGTTTTTCCAGGTTTCCCCAACAAATAGGAGGAATTGTTAGATTTGTTTCCCAGGTGTTTGCAAATGTATAGAAAAGCTTCCACATGAGGATGCTTTGACATTTAATTTTAGAAATCCTGGCTAGGCTTTCTAAATCCAGGCTATCTAACACCTTGTTCCCCAGTCACCATTGTCAATGGAAATCGATTCTGTTCAGGTTCTCTGAGGCACAGAAACTTCAAGTTCTAAATGTTTTCAGCCAAAGGGTGGCTTTAACACAGTTCTTAACCTGGTTACTGGTCTGTGCTGGTCAGAATGTGACAGCAGCATTTCCCTGTCTGTGGCTGGCTCTGTGTGCCACACTCCGTGGGAAGCTGGTGCTGTCCTGTGAGTGTCCTTCCAGCCCTGTTCTGCAGAGCAAGCAGACACATTTCAGCATCTCTTTTTTAATCCTAAATTACCAGTCTGGTTTCCTTTGCATGTCTTTTGTGTCACTGAATTCAGCATGTTTCAGTCTATAATATATGTATATTGTCAAGGACACTTTTTTTAATCACAACAATGGATTTGGGTTCCAGATACTCAATATTACCTTACTCTGTACAGCCACTGCACTAAATTTTTAGGCATTTCAGGATAGCTTTGAACTTTTCTTGGTGGATTATTTGTTTGAAGCTGTCTGTCTTAGCAGCTGATGCTGCCAGGAGCTGCTTCACCTTGCTGGAAAGAAGAGGAACCCAGAAGGTCAGTGCCTGTGGGGAATAGTGGAGAAACAGAGAAATGCTAACCCCTGGGGAGGAAAAGGGGCATGTAATTCCCATTACATGGATGCTCATACATTATGATGATACTCATTGTCTGTAAATGATGGTCCCAAGCCGGCGTGCAGGAATGCTGGGGCTGTGGGAGCTGTTATTAGTGACAGCGCGCGTTAGCGCCGGGGTGATGGAGAGCCAGCTCCAGCAGCAGGGCTTGGCTCCGGCAGGAGGCTCACTGGGAATCAGGTGGTGCAGGCTGACAGCTTGGGAAACTGCCACATCATGGCTGCAGCCTTCAGCCCCTTTCTCTCTCGTAATTATATTTGTCACATCACATCGTAAAATGAGTTATTAGGTCTTTGTTGCTGAAATTGGCTTCCCAGGTAATCAGGGCAGGTCTCTGGAACAGAAATAATAATTGGGTTTAGCTCTCTCTGTGCCATAGGTGTGTTCCAGGGCTTTGGAACAGTGAGTTGGGTCCCACTGCTGCAGGTTGAGTCTCACCTGAGCTCCTCAGCGGGGCGTGCAAGAGGTCCCATGAGGTGGGAGGGGAATGGTGGCTCCTTGGGGCTACAAAAGCTCCAGGAATTTGGATATGGTTGGCTGCTGTAGTTGATTGCTGAGTGGAGAAAATACCTCAGCCCCTGCTCTTGCTCCCTGGCAGGAATGGGATGTGTTTTGAGACAAGAGTGGTGGGACTTGGCTGAGGGCAAAAGGCTGAAGTGGAATCCCAGAATCACAGAATCGTTTGGGTTGGAAAAGCCCTCAGACATCAATGAGTCCAACCATTCCCCCAGCACAGCCAAGGCCAGCACTGACCCGTGTCCCCAGGTGCCACATCCACCTGGCTGTTAAATCCTTCCAGGGGTGGGGACTCCACCACTGCCCTGAGCAGCCTGTACCAATGTCTGACAGCCCTTTCCATGAAGAATTTTTCCCCAATATCCAACCTGACCCTCCCCTGGCACAACTTGAGGCTGTTTCCTTCTGTCCTGTCCCCTGGCTGGCTCCACTCTTCTGTCAGGGAATGAGAAGGTCCCCCCTGAGCCTCCTTTTTTCCAGGCTGAGCCACTTCCCCGGCTCCATTCCCTTCCCTGGACACGCTCCAGCCCCTCCATGACCTTCTTGAAGTGAACACATGAACATGGCCCATATTTTCCTGACCCAGGTTTTCTAATCCTCCTTGATTTTTTAACCTGTCCCTTTTATTCCCGTGCCCCACTGCACTTGTTGTTTTGCTGACCAGTGCTGTGTACTAGCTGGTGCTCTGTTTTTCCTGGATCCCACAACCCAAAGTCTCTCTGGAATGTTCCTCCGGCTATTTGCATTGCAGTGCTTCAACTCCTGCTTTTATGGGGTGCTCTGGGATACATTCCTCATCCAACAGATAGAATAGTCTGACAAACAATAAACTCTTCCCCTGCATTTGTCTATCTTGAGTGCCTGGTTAGAGGACTCCCCAAACCCCACAAAATTAGCAGAGATCATACTGCTTATTGTTACCGACCTACAGAATGATCTCAATATTAAAATTTTATTTAAAAGCAATCCAGAGATTACAGTATTTTCAATTTTTTTTTTCAATCAATATGTACAGGAAAAAGTAATTTTAGACAGAGTGCGGGTTTTTTCCAAATTTCCCCAGTGACTCAGCCAGCACCAGCACGAGGTGGCTCTGTCTCTGATCTGTCCTGAGTGTGAATGTTTGTGTCCATTGACCCCTGTGAAGGGCAGGGAGGGCACAGGTGTCTCTTTCAGATTTCACCCTCTACGTCAGCGAGACCATCGGAATTTCCCCGGGCTGCGCAGGCTGAGGCACTCCGCTCACCCCTGGTGCTTCTTGCTGCCTGCAGGGGCTGAACCCCCGACACAGGAGCTGCCGTGCCCGGGATGCGTGTGCGAGCTTGTCACCGGTGGCTGCATGGGAACTGTAAACATTTGTCTTGGAGAAGCATTTCCGGAGGTTCCCCCAGTGCCAGCGCTGTGCCCGGCCTCTTCTGCCCGCGGGTCTCAGCTGGCTGCTGCTGCATCTGGGGCAGATTTGGGGTTTGGAGCACAGGGAACTGCAGCTGGAAATGCTGTGTGCGCTGAAGAGCTATGGAATGCCCAGCATCAAAGCCAGCTCTAGTGGTAACTCGTTTCTTGGCAGTTCTCTGGACATCTCTGCTGGTCATTTCAGATGATGTTCTTGAAGATCTGGCATGTGGACCTCTGTGACCAGGACCCGCATGATCCTCACACCAACCCATCCTTCAGCCCTTTTGCCATTAGAAAATGGGTTGCCTCTGCTTAGTCTTTGAGTTAGTTTGAGTCATCTCTTCCAGGAAAATCCTGTGTAACCAGCTGTGGCTGTTATGAAGTGTTGCTCCATAAATACCAGCTGCTCTTAGCAGGCAGTCCAGCCCAAGTGTCTTGTACCAGGACTCTTGTTACATCTGTGTTAATGTTAGATACTCAGTGTTTTAGAAAGTGTTACATTTTGCCACCTTATCAGAAAGTAATGCTTGATTTTTCATAAAGGCCAGTACAATCTTCATGGAAAAATCCCCAAGGCAGGGGATGGTGTACAGCTGTGCCTGTGGTCGAAGGTATCCTGTCTAACCTGGAGTGAGCTTGGATGTATGGTGTGACCCTTATTGCCACCTCCCTTCTGAGTCCTCATCCTCCAAATGGCCTGAGTGTGAGTTCTGCTTTGCTGCTTTCTTTCCAAAAACTGGAGCAGCAGAACTTCCCAGAGATCCATGAAGCTGCTCCTTTAGCCAGAGTCAACCAGTCTTGGTCTCCTCCAGTGCCACAGGAGCAGGAAGGGGCTGGGGGAGCTGAGCCACACACTGGAGCAGGGCTGGGATGAAAATGCACCCAGCTGGCTGGGCTGTCCAGAGCCCTGTCCCTCGGGATGGAAGAGGCCCTGGAGCCAGGCGCGGGAGGCACACGGATGTGAAGTGCATGCTGAGTGTGTGATTTCCAGCCTTCAGTGCCCACATTGTTGGATAAGAGGATTAGAAAACACCACATAAAGTGGCCTTGCAGGGGGCTGCTTTGTACCTGCTCCGGGCCTTGTCTGGCAAACCCCAATTTCACAGCAGAGCCCATTCAGAGCCCGCGCCGAGATTGTTCACGTGCATTGGCCTTTTTATGAGCCAAGGGTCACAGTTTCACATTCACTTAATTCCCAAAGCACTGATATTTTTCCTTTGGGATGGGGGCTGGTGGGGAAATGGGGGCTTTTTGAGTTTGAACTCAGTTTGCATTTAAAGCTGGAGATCTGGGGTGGATTGGGAAAGGGTTAGGTTCACTTTCTCTACTTTGTGGTGGATTGAAGAACTCAGGTGTGATTTCCCAATCCTAACTCTGCCAAGGTTCAAGACTGCAGGTGGAAACCATTTGTCTAGAGTTTATAGACATGAATCCAGTCTTGGCAGGTCCTCTTGCAAGAGGTGTAATGAGAAACTCAAGTTCAGGGGAAACATCTTTGGATCTTACTGGTCAAAGAGGCAATTTCCCAGATGAGATCTCAGGTCCACGCTGCTGTTGGAATGTTCTCATTCCTCCTGTTCCCATCCTGATGTTGAGTGGCTGAGCTGGACACTGAGGGCATTGCTTGAGCTTCTTCATTTTACCTTCTCAAAAATTGGTGTTTTGAGGAATGAGTTTGGCTCTCCCCAGTTCTACAGGCAAGAACTTTAGGAAAAGGCCAACAGCAGGATCCTTTTTGGGATGGTAGGGATTAATTTAAATAAAAAAAATGTAGTTGGTGAATGAATGCCAGTTTCAGAACTCTGACTAAAGGTTTTTAACATGGAGCATCTGTGATTGTTGCATGTACCCACAGCCTCCCATGGCTGATGGGGTTTTTGTCCCCACGCTCTGTCCACAGGGACACATGTGACAATCGCATGACCTGCTCCACCAGCTCTGCCTCCAGCCTGGACACCAGTGCCCAGTCCCAGGAGAACAATGGGCAAACGCAGAGCACCAGATGGGATGAACAGCAGAAGGTATTTGCCCTCGAGCAGGTGTGTGGTGTCTTCAGGGTAGACCTGGGACAAATGAGATCCCTTCGCCTTTTCTTCAGGTACTGGATCCTTGTGTGAGCTGTGTGTGAGTTGTGTGAATTGTGTGAGTTGTGTGTGAGCTGTGTGTGAGCCGTGTGAGAATTGTGTGAACTGTGTGAATTGTGTGTGAACTATGTGTGAACTGTGTGTGAGCTGTGTGTGAGCTGTGTGAATTGTGTGTGAGCTGTGTGTGAGCTGTGTGAGAATTGTGTGTCATCTGTGTGAATCCCGTGTGAGAATTGTGTGAACTGTGTGAATTGTGTGTGAACTATGTGTGAACTGTGTGTGAGCTGTGTGTGAGCTGTGTGAATTGTGTGTGAGCTGTGTGTGAGCTATGTGAATTGTGTATGAGCTGTGTGTGAGCTGTGTGTGAGTTGTGTGAATTGTGTGTGAGCTGTGTGTGAGCTGTGTGTGAGCTGTGTGTGAGCTGTGTGTGAGCTGTGTGTGAGTTGTGTGAATTGTGTGAATTGTGTGTGAGCTGTGTGTGAGCTGTGTGTGAGCTGTGTGAATTGTGTGTGAGCTGTGTGTGAGCTGTGTGAATTGTGTGTGAGCTGTGCATGCTCCATGTTGGGGCTCTGGGCAGAGGTGATTTCTGCAATCCTACCTGGAAGCCTTTCCAGAACAATTGTCTCCAGGAAAGTGAGTGTCAGCCTTCCCAAGGAGAGCCTCTGAATTACAGCTACAGAGTCAAAAGGATTTTATTTTTAGTAAAGTAAAGGTTGCTCTTAGCTGTCATACCATAAATGCTTCACATAACCTGGGGATATGAAAAACATCTTTATCTATGGTACCTTTTCTTTTGCCTGCCCCTCACCAGGCTCCTCTGGAGTCTTGCTGCTCTTAGCCTCTTCAGTTATCTTTCAAATTATTACAAAATTTATTTCAAATCATTGCAAAAACATTTTACTCCCTTTTTTTTGCTCTCACTCCCTGTTTCTTTGGACAGAGCTGTGTGTGAGCAAGTGTGCACATCCCTAGGAGCTGACTTTGTGTACTGCCTTAATGTTTCTGGGGCAGACTTCCTGTGGTTTTTCCTCCAGGGAAGACAAATTTTAAATCCTTCATGTGAAGGAAAGGTAAAAATAGTGCTGTTACCAGGCACAAGTGGAGAAAATTGTCACTATGACCATGTCACACAATCATGAAGTGTCTCAGTTGAAGTGACCCATAAGGATCAGTGAGTCCCAGGGATGTAAAGCTGCCTCTGTGCCCTGTTTTATGGGGCAGCTTGGTGTTGCACTTTGTGACTTGCTCTGCACTGTCTCTCCCCGAGGGTTCTGCTGGTCCCTCGTGGTGCTGGGTGACCCCTGCAGGTTGCTCTCCATTGTTCCCACAGTGATGAGGCATGTACCTGTGGGCAGCTGGTGGTGGCAAGCAGGGAGAGCCAGTACAAGATCTTCCATTTTCACCACGGTGGCCTGGATAAACTGTCCGAGGTGTTTCAGCAATGGAAGTACTGCACAGAGACACATCTCAAGGACCAGGTACCTGAGCCAGGCTCTTGGGGCCACGCGTCTCACACATGGGTTGGTGTGTTGGAGAAATGAGGCTTTGAGTTCGTGTCACCAGGTCAGGCAGGAAGCTGCCAGATGCTGGGTGTTTAGGATGGAAATGCAAACTGGACTCAAGGTGTCTCTTGGACTTGTCTGTCTCCATCCATTCCTGTTCTACCTGTGCAATATGGGGGAAGATCATCCAGAAGATTTACTTAGTGATTTTGATGGGTCTGACAGGTCAGCGCTGTCCTTTAGGCACAGAAGGTGTCTGGAAATCTGCAGAGATAGGTTGGAAATTGTGTCAGAGCCTTTCATCCATCTTGTGACGCATAACATTCCGTTTGGAGAATGTTTTGACAAGGCATCTTGCCATATTTTGTTCAATCTACATACAAATGTGATAAGAGCTCTTTAATTATCTGTTTAAGATATTGTATGTGCTTATTAGAAACAGTGATTTTTAAATTTCCATCCTTCCCACAGAGCCCCCCGCTGCTTTTCTTATTACGGTCGCATGGGCTCACTTTTTGCATTGAGCAACCTTTGATTTTTAAATTAAATGTCAGCTGCAGCCTTGCACTGGGATCCTGAGTGCCCTCAGAGAGCCTGGCAGCGCAGTTCCCCGCTCTCCTAACAGCAATCCCTTTGTATATGGCCAATCATATGTAATTTATTGCAGGCATTCCTGGCAGGGGCAAGTTTTGCTGTAAGCAGCATTAATTCAGTTTCAGGTCGGGGATAAGATTGGAGGAGGAATGGAAACTATTTTTTTTTTTAAGATGAAGCTGTTTCATGGCGGATTTTAATTATTCTAATCACTCTTGTTATTGTAATGGTTGGAATTAAAAAAAAAAAAAGCCAACAAAACCTTCCCAAGTGCAGCTCCTCAGTGCTTAATCCTACATGAAGCATGCAGAGGTTTCCCTGCTCTGCGTTTCACACTGTGCTGCTCTCCCTGGCTCCTGCTGCAGCTGTGGTTTGTTCTGCCCCCTCAGCAGCTTGCAGATGAGAAAACCTGCATGCAGTTCTCCATCCGCCGCCCCAAGCTGCCCTCCTCGGAGACGCACCCCGAGGAGAACTCCCAGCGGCGCCTGGACGTGGCAGCCTGGCTGCACCACCTCAACGAGGCCGGCCAGGTGGAGGAGGAGTACAGGCTGAGGAAGGTGAGGGGCTCTCCTGTGTTCTCTCCTGTGCTGAGTGCGGGTCCCCAGGGGAGCTGCAGGAGTTTGTGTTCCTGCCAGGGCAAGAGCTGGGCTTTTGGGAGGAGGGAGACCTGAGTGAAGCCTTGGCTGGAGGACTGGATTCCCACCTGGACGTGTTCCTGTGTCCCCTGCTCTAGGTGACCCTGCCTTGGCGAGGGGGGTTGGACTGGGCATCTCCAGAGTCCCTTCCAGCCCTAACAATTCTGTGACTCTGTGGTGCGTGTGACTCTGTGACTCTGACCGAGGAGCTGTCCCACTTCTGCTGCCGTTTGGAATCAATAAACCAAAGTGTCCAGTGCCTGCTGTGTTTGCAGAATGTGTGACCAAGTCACAGAGAGCACTGGAGATTGCTGAAAGAGCTGAGATGGTTGAAATAGCTGAGATTGTATGAAGTGAGATTGTATGAGCTGAGATTGCTGTATGAAATAACAGGGCTGAGGGGAGCACGGGGCCCGGGCCCTGAGAGAGAAGTTTGCAGTGCAGTGCAGAGTCTCCAGGATTTGGGATTAAGCCGTGACATGAGAACGACACGTTAATCATAGAGCCTCTCCGGGGGTGGTTATTGACATTGAAATGAGCCTGATTTGTGTCTGGTCTGGGAATAGAGGGCCAGCACTTTCCCTCTAAACATGTGCAAATTGCAGGAGCTTGAATCAAGGCGTCACTTGTCAGGAAAGAGCCGCAGAGGCACCAAAGCACAGCAGCGGGCAGTTGCCTGTTGCTGATTTTGAGAATGTGAAACTGTACCAGCCATAACTTTTGCTCCTTCTTCCAGGCCATTTTCTTTGGTGGGATTGATATTTCCATCCGTGGGGAGGTGTGGCCCTTTCTGCTGCACTACTACAGCTACGAGTCCACCTCTGAAGAGAGAGAGGCACTGAGGCTGCAGAAGAGGAAAGAATACTTTGAGATCCAGGAGAAAAGGTAACAGACCAGCATCATGGAGCTCCCCTGCTTATCTTCCTTGGGCTGGATGTCATAGTGACACCTCAGTCTCTGCATCCTTGCGTGAGGAGAGGCTGGAGTAGAGGAGTGGCAGGGATGGGGAAGGAGGTGTTGGGCACTGCTGAGGCTCTGGAGCCAACTCCACAGAGCTCAGACATTTCCTTACCTGGGCTCTGGGAGCAGCCCTGTGAGAACCATGCAGGGAAACACCTCCCAGGCAAGGCTTGGGTTAGAACACTGAAGGTAAAATTGGGATCTTATATTTCTTTATGAATAAAATGTACATAAAAATAAGGGATGAGAAGGGTTATGTAATTCCAGAAGGTTGTTAATGAAAGATTTGTGTGTTGTTAAATGGAGGGGGGTACATTGAAGCTGGAGGGGCACAGTACTGTTAATAATCAGGAGACAATCAAACCAGAGTGGTGAGTTCTGGTGTGCTGAGTTCCAAGGGGCAGTGGAGAGCAGAGTCTGATGCTTTTGAAGTGTTTATTGCAGCAAACACATCATGTCATCCTGTTTATAACCCAGGAGGCTCCTTCCAGTAATCCCTTGGGACAGACAATCCACTGTTCTGGACAGACCTGCTGGTCTATTTTTCAGGTGCTGAGGAAACTCGGTACAGGAATAGTTTTTCTGCAAACTAAGACTGAAATGAGGCTTTTTGTTCCTTGTGGCAATCACATTCCTTTATTGGCAACTCTTTGCTGTTGCTTTCCAGAAGGTTGTTAATGAAAGATTTGTGTGTTGTTAAATGGAGGGGGGTACATTGAAGCTGGAGGGGCACAGTACTGTTAATAATCAGGAGACAATCAAACCAGAGTGGTGAGTTCTGGTGTGCTGAGTTCCAAGGGGCAGTGGAGAGCAGAGTCTGATGCTTTTGAAGTGTTTATTGCAGCAAACACATCATGTCATCCTGTTTATAACCCAGGAGGCTCCTTCCAGTAATCCCTTGGGACAGACAATCCACTGTTCTGGACAGACCTGCTGGTCTATTTTTCAGGTGCTGAGGAAACTCGGTACAGGAATAGTTTTTCTGCAAACTAAGACTGAAATGAGGCTTTTTGTTCCTTGTGGCAATCACATTCCTTTCTTGGCAACCCTCTGCTGTTGCTGTGTGGTGTGCAGGCTGTCCATGACTCCAGATGAGCAGAAGGATTTCTGGCGCCAGGTGCAGTTCACGGTGGACAAGGACGTCGTGAGGACCGACCGCAGCAACCAGTTCTTCCGAGGGGAGGACAACCCAAATGTGGAGACCATGAGGTGAAGTGTCTGATTCCAGTGTCCTAAAAACCATGTCCTGCTCAATGTTAATCAGCCCCCAGCCCAGGCTGCCTGGGAGTGCTGCACAGCACCCATCTGCCTCTGCAACCACGGGATGCAGCAGCAAGGACTTCCCCAGTGCTCCCACTGCTGCTGTAGTTCCCTTCTCAGTCCTATAACCCTGCTCCCACCTCTGAGCTTCCCTGCACACACCGGCACAGCAGAGGTGCTGTGGTAGGGCTGTGGGCAGGTGCTTGGGTCTGTGGTTCTCCTGGTGGGGTAGAGGACAGGCACACCAGAGTCTGCTCCATGACAGTGTGACTTGTAAAGGTGTGATCTCAAAAGAGTTGGGTTTCATCCAACAGCATGGCTTGGAGGTTTATGGATGTGTTGGGCATCATCTCTCCTTTCCCTTGGGCCATTCATTTCTGTCCTCCTCATCTTTTTAAATTCTCATTTTCTGTTTATATTTTGCTGCCTGTGAATGCCAAACCTTTTTCTGAAGTTTATGCCACAGGACTGGGGTTTGCAGCAGGGTTTCCCTGTCTGTGTTATAGCACCTTACATGAGGCCCTGTGTCTTTGTCACTGAGATGATGCTGTCACCTGCCCTCACCTATCCCCTCTGCATTTGTGTCTCTGCTCCAGGAGGATCTTGCTGAACTATGCAGTGTTTAACCCAGCCATTGGATACTCCCAGGGCATGTCTGACCTGGTTGCCCCACTCCTGGCAGAGGTTCTGGACGAGTCGGATACTTTCTGGTGCTTTGTTGGGTTGATGCAGAACACGATCTTCATCAGCTCCCCCCGGGATGAGGACATGGAGAAACAGCTGGTGAGGCTGAGTGCTGGGCTCCCTTCAGCCCTGTCATGGCTTCTCCTCTCCCCTGTTCCTGAGCTGGGGGGGTCCAGCATTCCAAATCACACTCCAGAGCCACTACATCCTTGGGGTGATCCTTGGGGTTGCCATGTGCAGGGCCAGGAGCTGGACTTTGATGATCCTTGTGGATCAGTTCCAATTCAGGATATTCTATGGAAATACCTGGTGGGTAGAATTGATCCTGGGTGGCTGAGGTACTCCAGCAGTTACACCCATCCTTCTTGTGAAGTGGCAGCTGGGAGAGAAGAGCTCTCCAGCCAGCCCGGGTGTGTTTTGCAGCTGTACCTGCGCGAGCTGCTGCGGCTGATGCACCCCCGCTTCCACCAGCACCTGTGTGCCCTGGGAGAGGACGGGCTGCAGATGCTCTTCTGCCACCGCTGGATCCTGCTCTGCTTCAAGAGGGAGTTCCCGGAGGCCGAGGCGCTGCGCATGTGGGAAGCGTGCTGGGCTCACTACCAGGTGAGGCAGCTGCCAGGGCACGGCACATCCTGGCTGAGTCCTCAGCCTCAGCACTGAGCGTTTCCAGAAAGGCTCTTCAAAGCAAAGTCGCCAAAATAAGCTGGGTCTGGGACTATGGCAGAGGTTTATCTGAGTGGCAGGAGGATGGAGCCCTGCTTGCCTCTCCTCCTTGGGGATGTGTGCGCTTCACAAGGAAGTGTTCCAGGAAATGCTAAACACCCGCTTCTGAAGTTCAGGCTTCTCTTACACAGCTGGGAAATGTCTTCCCAAAAATCTGCTCTATGGTTCAAACACTGGTGCAGACCTTGCTGCTGTGCTGTGAAGTAAAGAGGCTTTGGCTCAGCTGTGGTTCAGAAGTCACCAGTGACTCACATTCTCATCACTGGGCAGAACTGAAGGGTGCAAAATCTCTCACCAAGGACCTGCTTGTGGAGGGTGGGAGGTGGAGCCAGAGCTCTGCCTCCACCTGCTGTACAGCAGCCCCTGTGTTCCCATTCCAGACAGACTATTTCCACCTCTTCATCTGCGTGGCCATCGTGGTGATTTATGGGGACGACGTCATCGAGCAGCAGCTGGCCACTGACCAGATGCTGCTGCATTTCAGCAACCTGGCCATGCACATGAACGGGGAGCTCGTACTCAGGAAGGTAAATGCCCAGGTGCCCGTGTGGGACAGGGTCCAGAGATGAGTCAGAGTATTCAGAAACCCAGGGACTGCTGCTTCAGCTTTGCATCTCCTGTATCCCCGTGGCTGCCTGGGTGGGATGCTGCTGTTTGCCTGGAAACAAGATTTGCAGCAGGAGGAGGTAGTTGTTGAGTGCTTGGGAGGTGGCAGTGTGGTTGGGATAACCCTTGTTTGGATAACCTGCTCAGGGAAAAGGAGACAGAGCTGTTGGTGCCATGGTGCCCGTTCCTTTCAGCTGGCAGCGAATGGGGCCATGGGATGAGCTGTGGTGTGCGGCAGCCCCTGTGACCTGCCGCTGTCCCCAGTGCCAGGTAACCCTCAGGTGTTTGGCAGGAAGCTGTTTGCTGAAGCCCAGGCAGCCAAACAGGAGGATTGGGTGGGAGTTCACCCCAGCCCTCCATGCTGGTCCCTGGTGAGGGGTGACTGTTTTCCCTCTCTCTCCCTCCAGGCCAGGAGTCTGCTCTATCAGTTCCACCTGCTGCCCCGCATCCCCTGCAGCCTGCACGACCTCTGCAAGCTGTGTGGGACAGGCATGTGGGACAGCGGCTTCATCCCTGCCGTGGAGTGCTCTGGCCACCACCCGGAGTCCGAGAGCTGCCCATACGGGGGGCTGGTGGAAGTGTCTTCTCCTAAAGCAGGAAGTGAAGGCAAGAGAGGCCTGAAAACACGGGATGTCTTTGCCTTCCGAAAATAGCTGAGAGGAACAGGGTGCGACGGAAGGGAAGGGCAGGAAGGATGTGCATAGGAAAAAATGTTAAAGAAAGGAATGGAGGAATAGCTTGTCAAGGCTCCTGAGAAGACTGGAAGGTGTGGAATGGAAGAGGAATTAAATTGCTCTGTAGGGGAAGTTCCGTTGCATGGGTGATGGAACCTGAGAGAAAGGCATCGACCCAGGAACTCTGTTTGGATTTGATTTTGTTAGAAACCAGCTTTTCTAGGTTTTAACAAGGACTTTTTATTCTGCCTCTGGGACTGGACTGGTTAGCAACCAGAACTTTCTTACTTGCTGGTGAGAAACAAGAACACTCCGGGGAGCCAAGGCTGCCCAGAAGTGTTGGTGGGCAGGTGGCAGGAGCAGAGCCAAGGCCACTGTCCCCTCACCCAGAGCACTCCTCTCTGCTTCAACCAAAACATGCAGCTTCGTGGCTTCTTTTTAAAGCCATAAAAGCCATTTTAATTATAATCTGCCAAAAATAAAACTGCAGACCATTGGGATTGCAGGGCAGGTGTCTGCTTTGCCAGCAAGGAAGGACCAGTCACCTCGAAGTCTTGTCTCTGGCCTTTTCTGGTTTTATAGGATACACTGGCTGGCATGATTTTTTTCCATTTTTGTAAAAAATGGACTGCCCCAGGTCTCAGAGCACAGCTGCTCTGAGTCAAGGTATTTCACAGACACTGCCCAAAGTTTCCTTCTTCATGTGATATTGGGAAGGAATTCTTCCCTGGGAGGTAGCTGAGGCCCTGGCACAGGATGCCCAGAGCAGCTGGGGCTGCCCCTGGATCCCTGGAAGTGCCCAAGGCCAGGTTGGACAGGGCTTGGATCAACCTGGGACAGTGGAAGGTGTCTCTGCCCATGGCAGAGGCGGGAATGGGATGAGCTTTAAGGTCCCTCCCAACCCAAACCATTCTGTGACTCTCTGACATTACAGCAAAGCTGTTTCTTTATGCTGACAGCTGCAGACTTTAATACTTTAGTCTGTTGCTTCCAGTATGTTTCCCATTGTGTTTCCTTTGGCTCTCCTCAATTACTGAATATTTACTGTCCTTGCCTGTCACTGCCACAGCCTGTGGCACATACACCCCCTGTGGGTTTTAGGCCCTTCAGTCAGTGCCAGGGGTGCTCCCTGATCCACATCCCAAAGTGAAAATGAAACTTGCCTTGTTGCAGTAGTTTTTGCTGAGTTCTGTCTGATAAAGGTTTCCCTCGGGGTGTTTTTGAAAGGACAGTGTTTCTCCCCATGTCTGCTATAAATTTTGCCTGCCAGAAGTGGAGCTGGGGCCCTGAGCCCTGTTGCCAAAGGTTCTTACCAAATTCCGTGGCCTCCAAAGGCGTGTCCTGAGCCAGCGTTTGTGCCAAACGGAGCCAGGGGAGCAGTTTCCTTGTGGGGGTGGAAAAGGAGCCGAGGTGGCAGCGGGCTGTGCCTCCCTGCATCCTCTGCAGCCTTCCCTGGCCGTCCTGCTCTGCTCCCTGTCCCTCCCTCCACGCTGCTGCCCCCAGAGCTGTCCTGGGCAGGCTCACTCCCAGCCCTGCCTCTCAGGAGTGTCTGTGCCCTCAGCCGCACGTGTGGAACCACTGTGTCCTCGGGCAGAGCTCGGTGGGTTCCTGCACCTGACAAGCACATTTCTCTCAAAATCCTTCTGCAAAGCCTTACCCACAGCTGTCCTGGAGCCCTGTTCCTGCTGGAGTGACCCAGCACCAGCCAAGAGCACGCGGCATTCCTGAGTGGAAGGAGCCTTGACCCACTGAAGGCGGCGTGCCAAAGGCAGAAGGACAGTTCAGCTCCTGATTTGTGTGCCTTCAATCCAGAGGATGGAAACCTTCCCCTGGATGGGAGCAGTGGGAAAGCCACTGGGAATGGTGCAGCTCTGAGCCGGCCTGGCTGTGGGGCACCGAGGCTGCAGGGCTGAGCTGGGCTTTGGCAAGGGGCACCTCGTGTAAGGGCTGGGGCTGCTCTCCTCTGGGCAGGGAGTTTGTGGAGATTTATGTGTCAGTGATAATAAAAGTTGGTGTGAGGCTTTTGTGTGTCCTTTGCTGTGCAGGCTGGGGACAGCAGACACCGTCCCCCAGCTTGAGCTGCCCTTTTTGCAGCCACTCAGAGATGTGCTGGGTGCCAGGGCTGCATTGCTGTCCCCAGGCTCTGCTCCTGGGCACCTGTGGCAGCACTCGGTGCCTCCATCCACATGGAGGCTCCAAGTGGCAGTGGCTGAATTCAGGTCAGAAGAAGCACACAGCAGAAAATGCCGGAAGCATCTTCCTGCAGAGCGACTCGGTGGCACAGGGACAGGTGCCAGCTCCCCAGGGGGACAGCAGGAGGCAGACACTGCCTTCTGCCACCTGCCAGCCCCGTGTCACACGGGCATGGCTGTGAGGCCTTGGCAGCACCGTGGCTGCTCCTGGTGCCCGAGCAGCCAGAGCCCCCTGGGAGCACTGCGAGGTGTGGGCAGCCCTGCCAGCCCTGGAGGACTGGGCACAGGGGAGCAGCCCCTCCTAGACTCACATGTGGTTGGGCACAGGGGAGCAGCCCCTCCTAGACTCACATGTGGTTGGGCACAGGGGAGCAGCCCCTCCTGGCCTCCTCACTGCCTGCCATGGGCTGGGAGGCAGCAGCAAACCCCTCCCAGAAGGGCCAGAGCTGGTTTTGCTGCAGCACTCGTTCCCAGCCAGTAAAAGACAATAGGAAGAGATGAAGTAGATAATTTGGAGTGTTATTTTTCCACTATTAAAATGTCATTCAGCAATGTGGAAATCACTCAGGATTCCTTTAGTTAAAGACTCTGCACTGCAGCTTTCCAGTGTGTGGAATGAGCTGAGTTCTGTTCGAAGCAGGGCTCAGCTCTGGCTGTGCATCCTTGGGACCATTTACCACCCTTGTCCACTCTGCCATGCCTGGTGTCCCCTGGGCGTCCCTCTGCCAACAGGAGACTTCAGTTGTCTGTCCCTGTGCTCCCCACTGGAGCTCCCCATGGCCCTGGCACACACTGACCCCACTTTGCCCTAGTTGGGGACACAAAGGGATGGAGCTGATCCCCAAGGATCATCAGCACTCTCATCCCAGTGACCCAATTCCAGTCTCAGCCTGTCCATTGACTTGTGATGCCATTATTTAACTCACACTGGAGCTCCACAACTATCTGAGCTTGTCTGGGGGGAGACAGGGTCAGTGAAACCAACCTGGAGGCCTCTGGCAGTGCCTAGGATAGCATTGAAAGCAACCTTGAGACTTCCCTGCAGTGCAAGGCTGGCCACGAGTCCCACCTTGGACAGGGCAGTGCATTTCAAAGGTCCTTCTGACCCATCCCCAAGATTTTCCTTTGTGACACTCTTTGCCATCTGAAAAAAAAAAAGAAAAAAAAAAAAAACACCAAAACCAATGAACAAAAAAGCAGCCAAGCTTCGTTCCCTACAGAGAGGAACGTGGGTCCCAGGAGCAGGGACCCTCACGTGGCGTCCCCTCAGTGCTGCCCTGAGCGCTGCATTAGCGGCAGCCGAGAGCCCAAAATAGCCCCTCGCGAAGGTAAATAGTCACTGTAAGCCTCTTTAGGCTCAGCCTTGAGCTGCCACATCCTCCTGCCTCCCGCTGCCGCCGGGGGGAAGGGGAGCAGGGAGGAGCCGAGTCCTCTGTCCCGTGGTAGCGCTGCGCTCTGTAATCCCTGCGGGAACCCTGGGAGAGGGGAGCAGAGCACAGCACGCACCTCGAGATGGAGACTGGGCTGGGCCCTGGGCAGAGGGGACAGGGACACACGGTGTCCCGAGGCTGGCAGGGCCCAGAGCTGTCCCACGGGAGGGGGTCAATGGGTCAGCATCGTTTGTCCTTGGCATTGAGCCCTGACCACACAGGTGCGGTCAAACTGCCCCTGGAGCTGGCTGTGCTGGGGAAATTGTCACCTGGGAGTGGGGCGGGGACAGGTGGAGGGGCTTGGTGCCACATCCCAGGGCTGGGTGTGTTTGGATGTGGCTGTTTGGCTCTTTTGTCACAGGACACTGCCTGTCAAATGAAAAATTACAGCTCACAAGAACAAAGAGACTCACCTGAGTTATTACAAGCACTAAAGAATTTCAAACCCAACATAGCCTGTCCTCCCGGGTTGGCTGATTAATCCCGGCTCGCTCTGCTTGGGCCATAAACACAGACCCGTCCGGCCGGCTGGAGCTCAGGGCACATCCTGCCCCGGGCACCGGCCCTGCCCCAGCGGCGCTCCGGGCTCTGCACGCCCTTGCCCTGGCTCCTCCAAACACAAACACAGCTCGCCAAGAGGCTTCAGGGCCTGGAAGAAAAGCAGAGGCTGGGGCAGCCCCGGCAGAGCCCAGCAGTGCCAGCGGTGCCAACTCGGACGCGCTGTGGGGCTGGAGCTGGAGCTGCCCACCCTGAGCCAGCGAGCGGGGTGGGGACAGCCCTGCTGCTGCTGCTGCACGGGTGGGGACAGCCCTGCTGCTGCTGCTGCACGGGTGGGGACAGCCCTGCTGCTGCTGCAGCTGCAGGTGGCTCAGCCCCACACCCAGTCCTTCCCAAACCACAGCAGTGAGCACGGACACAGCTCAGGCATCCCAGCAGGGGGACCTGCTGTCAGCCCGACTTTGAGTGGTGCCTTTGCCAAGTGTGGGGGATTCTCTGGCAGCCCCCAGTGCTCCATATACCGGGTCCCTCCGAATTCAGCCAGCTCAGGCCCTGCCGAAGCTCCTGCCCCATGCGGCAAAGCAGCAGCAGGAGAAGGAGCAGCCTAAGGACTCTTTCTGGGATTTCTGATTTTGTTTGGCTCGGGTTTGTCTTTCAGAAACCACAAACAAGTTCAGCTCCTTCTGTCTGCAGCCGGGGCTTGGCTAACCTTGGCGGGGGCAGAGGCGGCCGGGGAGGTGCCGGGTGATGGGGACGTGCCAAAGTCCTCTCTGCTCTCCAGAGCTTTCTGCAGGGGAGAGCCGGGGCT
Organism: Onychostruthus taczanowskii; assembly: GCF_017590055.1. Taxonomy (NCBI): domain Eukaryota; kingdom Metazoa; phylum Chordata; class Aves; order Passeriformes; family Passeridae; genus Onychostruthus; species Onychostruthus taczanowskii. The sequence goes on from NW_024500350.1 coordinate 8,416,299, forward strand.
GTCCCAGAGCCCAGGGACACGGCAAACACCCGGCACGGTGATTCCCACCCCTGCCTGACCCCGAGCCCTCCGCTCTAGGCAGAGCCTGTGCTGTGGATGAGGGCAGAGAGCCTTCGGTGCTGCTCCTGCTGCTCAAGGCAGCTGCCAGGAGGGCTGCCCGGCCCAAATCGGCTCCAGAAGCCGGATCCTGGTTTCAGGAACCCAATTTCCACATATTGCAGGTGAGGGTCGGCAGTGAAAAGCTTCCAGCCATGACTGGATTCCCTGCAAACAGCCCAAACAGCAGCCGGCCTTCAGGCCCTCTGCCGAGGTGACCAAACTGCCCCGTGGCGATGCCCACAGCAGCAGGACCACCAGGAAAGCGCCGCCGCCCCTCCCGAGGATCGGGAACAGCACAGGCAGCACGGGCTGGGAACATCCCGGGCTCTGGGGCAGCCACGGCAGCACCACCCCGGCCGGGATGGGCCAGCACGGGCTGGAAAAGGGTGCCAGGAGAGCGGGGCACCCACCAGGGCACACAGCTGGGGGATCTGCGTCCCCCCCTGCAGGGGTGGCTGCCACAGCCGGGGGGTCACAGCCACCCTGGCTGCGGCTGCAAGGAGCCCGTGCTCTGGGTGGCAGGAAAGGGTTAAGGCGCTGCCGGAGCGGCAATGAGAGCAGGGAATTCAGCTGCTGACGCAGGTAGGATCTGCCGGCGCATCCCCGCACAGACACAGCAGCGTCACCCTCAGCTCCTGAGCGGCTTCTGAGCCCTCTGAGAGCGGGGAGTGGGCGGCAGAGCCAGCGCAGGGAGCAGAGCGGGGCCCTCCCCGGGCTGCCACCCCCATGGCACTGCCAGGGTCACCCCGGGATGCCCACCCCTGTCCCACGGCCTGGCCCAGCCCTTCTCCAGCCAGCTGCGGCTGGGAGGAGGCTCCGAGCTCCAGGATGCTCACAGGCACCACGGAGCTCCGGGGCACAGCCCTGCCAGGACAGGGGCACTGCGGGGCACTGAGGAGGCTCCACACCGGCTGGGAGGAGGCTCCGAGCTCCAGGATGCTCACAGGCACCACGGAGCTCCGGGGCCCTGCCAGGACAGGGGCACTGCGCGGCATTGAGGAGGCTCCACATGAGTCAGCCTCTCTGCTCCTGAGTAATTCCTTGTCAACTTTTGGATGATAAAAAGCCTCAGAACAAGCAGGGCTTGAATAGGTGATGCAGGGAGGAAGGGACAATCAGGGAGGGGACAGAGCCCTGCGGGAAGCGAGGGACAGAGAGGACACAGCCCCCAGGTCTGTGCAAATGGCTGGAGCGAGACCTGACCCCGACAGAGCTGGGATGGCTCCCGAGAGCCCTTGGCATGGGGAGGTTCCCCTGCCAAAGGACCATTTCCTGTGCGGGTGCATCAGTGCTGGCGCCTGGGTTCTGCCACATCGTCCTGGGCAGCGGCCGGAGCGGGGCCGGGGTCCGGGGACACCGGGGGCAGGAGCAGAACCTGGCAAGGGCCCTTTGCACCCAGCCCCTGGCGAGGCCACGTGTGCCATCCTCCCTGAGCCGCTGGGAAGTCAGGCCCGATGGAAATGTAATGGGATAATCGATGGCCCATTGTTGCTCGGCTTAATTTAGCTGCTCAGGCAGGGAACGAACAGAGTGAACATACGTAAGCAGGAGCCAAGGCACGAGATGAATCAGCCCTGCATCCTCTGTGACACAGGGGACAGGATGGGCACAGGCACCTGCTGGGCCCAGGGCTGAGCCCCTAGACCCCATGGCAGCGACCCAGGGTGTGGGGAGTGCCATTAAATGAGATTCACTTTGCTTTGTCTAGCACCAGGTCTGAAATGGCTGCGCTGGGCTCAGTGTTGCACACCTGCATTGCCAAAACTCTCTTGGAAGTTGCAGCAGGAGCAGGGAAGCTGCTTGGTGTGCTGGGACAGGAGCTGAGTGCTGGGGCCACAGCTTGGGAAGGGGTCAGCTACCGCCAGGGCTCAGGAAGGGGACAGTTAATGCCAGGGCTCAGGAGGGACACAGGTACTGCCAGGGCTCAGTGGGGACACAGGTACTGCCAGGGCTCAGGGGGGACACAGGTACTGCCAGGGCTCAGGAAGGGCACAGCTACTGCCAGGGTTCCTCTCAGCCACAGCCCAGGGGCTCTGCAGCCCTCCTGCCCCAGCTCCCTGTCCCAGGAGAGCCTGCCAGCTTGTGCCCAGCCCAGCTCAGAACCCAGAGGATATAATCTGGGGACAGCCCTCCCCCCCTGTCCCAACGCTTGGCCCCAGCTCTCCAGGCTTCACACTTTGCCCTGCAGCTCAGTGGTGCCCACCCTGATACCTGGGGAATCGCCCTTCCTCCTCACTCTTTGTGTTCCCCGCATTCCTCCGGGCTGGCTCACACCCACCTGGCCCAGAGCTCGGGCTTTGCCCGTGAATCAGCCACCTGTGGTGACAGGGCTGCTCCCTGCCCCTCTCTGCACGGCTGTGGATGAGCTTTGCTGCTCCTTCCCCTCTGCCCCATCCCACCCCTCCAGACGCCTCCGAGCATCCCCAAGGAGGGATTTGCAGCGTGGCTTCAGCCTGGATTTCGTTTCCATGCTGGCAGCCCTGCCAGTCCCGGCACCCGCAGCACCTCCCGTGCCACGCGGTGCCACCGCCACTGCCCGAGGGTGACACTGGAGAGAGGCGGCTCTGCATCCCCGGCCGTGCCCAGCAGGACCAGCCGCTGCCCCGGGCACCCAGGGGTGCTGGGGTGGGGTCTGCTCACGGGGGCAGGGGCTGCCTGGCCCTTTCCGAGGGCCGGTGGGACACGGACTGGGCAGCAATGGGCTGGGGGAGACCCGGAGCACGCTGCCCACGGGGTGGCCCCAGCCCCGGGTGCCGGTAGCCGCTCCCGGGATGCCGCAGCACACGGAGATGCCGCGGGCCCGGCGCCAGCGCCCTCCCCACGCTGCCTTTTATGGCCCTGCTGCAGCCACAGCCCAAACATGGGCTGCGGGAACGCGGGGCTGGAGCCTCCCCGGGGCCGGCCCTGCCGCCGGGAAGGTGCCCCAGACACCCCCAGCTCGGGGAGAAGCAAAGAGCTCTGTGTTCACAGCACCCCATCACCGGGGTGCCCAAGAACTGCACAGCTCACCCCATTCCCTCTGCCCCTTGGCACCCCCATCCCTGCCCCTGGCGCTCCCACCCTGGCTCAGACAGCCCTGCGTCCCTGCCTCGTGCTCCAGCCTGTGCAGGTGTCACCTCACACCCCCCTGACCCCCCAAACCGTGGGGTCCCTGCAGAGCCAGAGCAGCACAGCGCAGCACAGCTCACACCCAGCGGGGCACACACAGCCCTGGTTTGCTCACAGAGGTGCCACAGGGCAGAGAAACAAGGGGCCAGCTGGCACTGCCAGCCCTGGGAACCCCCCCTGCCCAGTGCCCGGCTGGGGCCAGGGGGAGGATGCACCCACCCACGGGGTGTGTTGGAAACCAAGTGACTCAACTGAGCCCTCAGTGTCACCCCCAGGAGTGGCTGCTGTCCCTGCGGGGCTCCAGCAGCTCGTCACCTCCATCCCACCCCCCTCCCGGCTCCAGGTGGCCCCCACAGGCCGTGGCACAGGTGACACTTGGCCCCATGGCTCGGGCTGGCCAGGGACACTGGGCATGGGGGCAGGAGCAGGAGCAGGTGGCTGGGCAGGGTGGCTGCAGTGGGCAGTCTGAGCCACCCTGGGTCACAGCAGGGTCCCCGATGTCCCCTCCAGCACAGGACTGGCTGTGCCACGTCCCCTGGCTGGGGCAGTAAATCCTCGGGGCTCAGCACAGCCATGGTGACAGCAATGACAGAGCCCCATGAATCAGTGACAACTGCAATGCCGGCTGCCTGGGCACAGCATCAACATCACCCTGGCACAGGAGACCCCCCCTTTCCCCTCAGCATGCCAACACTCCTGGGATGGGCACCCCAGCCTCGTGCCCAGCGCCAGGGCGGCTGCAGGGGAGCGGCAGAGCCAGGGCGTGTGCTGGGCAGTGAAGGAGCTAGCTCAGGAAGCACAGCATCTCTCATACTGCCCAAGAGACAGCTGGAGTTCCCAGAACCTGCTCAGCATCCCCGGGGGAAAGCAGACAGCGAGCAGCAGCCTAAAAATAGCTGCCCAGGGCACACGCAGCCGCCTGAGAGAAGGGGAAGTGAAAAGGAAGAGGGGCTGCAGCTTTCCAAGGAACAGCCCCCAGCCCTGCCCAGCAGCCAGCTCCCACGGGCGGATTTCAGGCTTGGCTGCAATGCCTTCACCTGAACACGCAGCACCAGGGAGCACCCGAGGGTCAGGCAGTGGCACCACGGAGCCCAGGACAGCGTCACCGTGGGGTGGCACCGCTGTGCCAGGCAGGACCCCTGAGCCTTTGAGCCCCTCACCAAAGAGTTGGCTGTGTTTAACCACATGCAGGCAGTGCAGGGAAGGGCAGAGGTTGGAGGAGCCAGTCTGACCAGTCAGCCCCAGTTGTGTGTCCCAGCTGTGCTCACTCAGCACCTGGGGCTGTTCCCAGCCACGCAAACCCGGGGTGAGCAGAGCAGCGCTCAGCCACTGCCCAGGCCTGCTCTGCCCCCTCCAGCACACCTGCAAGGGGCTCACACACATCAGCCTTTGGTTTAAGGAATTCACAGGCCATGGAAACGTCCTGCAGGCCCAAGGCTGAGCTCTCTGCAGCAGCAGGGTGGGGTGGGCTGGGTGCGGGTGCCCAATCACCCCAATCACAGAATCAGCGCCCAAACCCCGCCGATCAGCAGGAGCAGGGCCACGGGGCAGCCCCCACAGTGCCTTGGATTGAAGTTGTGCCCTGCAGAAACCAAGAGTTTCCTTCCCCCGGGCAGGGCATCATCTCCTGGCGGCTTTAGCGCAGCTCCACCGGGGTCGGACTAAGCAGCTTTGGCGACCCAGTGACAGCACAACACGTGTTGGGCGGACAGCACGGCCAGGAAACCCTTCTGGGACCTTTGCAAACACAAATATTCGGTTTAATCCTCGAGGGGATGAGGAGCCAGCGCAGCCCGCGCTGCTGAGGCTGCCCCGCAGCCGGGGCTCAGCAGAAGCTGCCGGGGGCGGAAGGAAGGCGGAGGGAAGGGCTGCGAGGAGCTGAGCTGGGCTCAGGTGCAGGGCTGGAAAGCGCCTGACCGCAGAGCCGAGCGCTTCCTGCCCCTCGCACCGCCCTGAGCACAGCGGCGCTCGGGCGGGAGCCGCGGAGCCCGGAGCGCCCCTGGCACGATGCTCCGGTGGCACCGGGCACCGGCAGGGCCGGGCTGGAGGGAGCAGGGCGGGGGCCGGAGCCGCTCGCTCCCGAGCAGCAGCACCCGGAGGCGCTGGGGCTGCACAGTCCCTCCGTCCAGAGCAAAGCTGCACCCCACAGCATCCTCATAGCATCCCACAGCCCCCTACAACCCCCCACAGCATCCCACAGCCCCCTACAACCAACCACAGCATCCCACAGCATCCCACAGCCCCCAGCCCAGCTGCTCTGCAGGAGCCACAGCTCGTGGTGCCACCAGCCAGGACCCCACATCCCTGGGGTGGGCTCTGGGGGTCTGACATGCCCGGAGCCCGAGGGTCCCTGTCCCCAGGGCAGCCCCTCCAGTGCCCACAGCAGCTCAGCCCAGGGCTCACTCTGCTCTGCTGGGTGATCTGTCCCCGTGCCAGCTCTGCCTCTGCCACGTCCGGGCTACGAGGCAGGACAAGTGCCTCCCTGCTGCCCTTCCCAGAGCTCCCCAGCAGCCCCAGCCCCAAGCAGCAATCCCCAGCTCTGTCTGTGGGCCACCACTGCCCCCACTGTCACTCTGCCAGGGGGGCACTTCTGATCAGCACAAGATGGCATCAAACTGCTCTGCCAGGGGAGCTGGCCCCAGGCTCGGCAGTGCCACGTGCTGCACAAAGAGCTGTGGGAGCAGAGCAGGGACAGAAAGGCTCACAGCACCAACAGGGCCCAGCAGGAGAGGGCTGCTACTGTCCTCACTGTAATCTTAGTCTGTCTATCTATCTATCTATCTATCTATCTATCTATCTATCTATCTATCTATCTATCTACCTCTGTGCTTAAATAGCTTGGCATGAGCAGCCCAGTGTCCCCTGCAGCCAGGGAAGGCCTTATGGATGCTCTCCACCCCGGGAAGCTTTGCTTGCATGGCTGGGAGACAGGAGAGCATGTGTGAGGCGAGGCTGGGCTGCCATGGGGCTCTGGGGGCTGAAATCCCCTTTGCTGGCTCAGCCCAGCTCCTGCCCACGGGGGGACAAGTGGCACTGGGTGCCTGCAGGCTCAGCAGGACGAGCGGCCCTGGGGCCGAGGAGAGAGGGACACACACACAGACCCAGTTCTGATGCAGAAAATCCCATAACTGCCCTCAGCTGCCAAGGAACAGCACCACTTTAGGCGTAAGAGGGGGAAGAGCTCCAAGGACAGGCCTCTCCAGGGCGAGGAAGGGCTGAGGGGGGCACCGGGCTCCTGCAGTGCCTGGGGAAAGGCTTCCCGTCTCCCTCTGCTCGGAGGGTGGGAGTCCTTCCCAGCACTCTGTGCCCGGTGTCTCAGGGAGCTTGCACTGCTCTGAGGGTGTGGGGCAGGCAGGACCTGCTCCCCCCAGCCGCGTGCTGAGAGCCCCGTGCTGTGACACAGGGACTTCAGTGCCTCTTCCCTCTGAATTTCTCCCGACTTGCCTGGCTCTAAGAAGATTAAAGACAGATGGTCTCTGAGGCTCCCTCACTGGCACCCATGCCTGAGGCAGTGGGGGGAAGGCAGGGCAGAAAAGAGCCCTGGGGAAGGGGGGTTATTCCAGCCGAGTGCCCGAGGGATGGAGCATCCTGGGAACCTGCTCTGGCTGCTGCCCTCCTGCCTGTGCTGGCTCCGCAGAGCAGGCTGTCTCCTTCCGCTGGGGCTGCCTCACTCCTGGTGAGCTCCAGCAGTGAGGGGAACCCAGGGATGCTCCCAAAGCAGCTGCTCTGGGTGTCACTGCCCTGTGCCCGCTGTGCCTCAGCCCCTCCAGCAGCTGCACAGGAACAGCCCCGCTGGGCTGTGTTAAACTGCTGTGCAAGCACGCTGTGTGCTCCTGCAAGTGCCTCCTTCCTGAGGATTCTGCTCACAGCCTCCTCTGGCTCGTGCTGGAGGCAGCACCAGAAAAAAGAATTCACCTGACACGGCCCCGTGTGCAGCAGCAGCAGCAGCAGTGATGCACTTGTGAAGCCATTTAAATTTCCACGTGCTGACCCAGTTCAGGATGGTTTCACCACTGGATTTTCCCACTGCTGCTGCCTCTGGGTGGCTGGTGGCAGCTCCAGACCTTGCTGCTGTGCTGGATTTTAAGGCCACCACACTGACAGCCCCAGCCTCCAGTGCTTGGGCTCTTCATGGTGATTTCTTCAGCATTACAAAACGCTGGGCACTTGGTGTGTGAGGATGCCCGTGTGTGCTTCCTGGCACTGGGTGTTTCGCTGAAAGCTTTAGAGGGTGAACAGTATTCCAAAGGGTTTTTTGCTGCTGCCTGTTACACTGGGGGCAGGGCACGTGTCACTTCATCTGCTGCAGTGAAGGTGGTGGGGAAGCTCCGGGGGGTTTTAGTGCGTGTGCTGGAGTAAATTCCAGCCCAGCTGCCAGGCTCACCATTCCCTCATCATTTTGAACCAGCAGCCACTGAGCTTCCCCACAGCAGCACCAGGGCTGAGCTGAAGGCAGAGGGGCAGCCTGTATTTAGAAGGAGACAATAATTGCAAGTCAGATTTGCTTGTTCAATACTCTATTGACAGATTTGCCTTGGCAACCTGGAACAGGGTTTCATTGTTCACATCGTACTTCATGGCATCCTATTGATTGGGTGGGTGGGTTCAGGTTTTTGTGGATCTGCTGGTTTTGTTGTCTCTTTTTCCAAGCCTACCTACTCATCCTTTTCTTGTCTTTCTCCAGCACGGCGTTGACCTCAGCAAGGGCTGTGTCATAATCCGTTTTTCAGACTGGCCACAACTTCCAATGCGAGCCAGAGCTGACAAAAGCAGAAGGGCAAATCCTGGAGCCCAGCTGGCCAAGGCTGCAGGCGGCCAGGTAGGGATGAATGGGGCCAGTGCCCTCCCCCCTGCTCCAAGGACGTGGCAAAGTCGGTGCCTGGCCCCTTGTGAGAGTGGCCTTGAAGGAAAGGCTGTAACTATTCATGAATTAACTTTCTGTTATTATTTGGTGCTCAGGCGTGCTCCTGGCTTTGCAGATGGAGCAGGAACCCCCGGCCTTGCTGGGGCAGAGGGGAGGAAGAGGTGAGCACCCAAACTGCAGCCGTGGAGCTGGAGGATTACAGCTGGAAAAGAATTGCTAGTTTGAATTGCTAATAATGATACAGACTAATGAGCAACATCAGAAATGATGGCATGGGTAATCAGTGCTGCTTGATGGCAAACACAGAGCAGGGCTGCAGGAGCTGCTGGGGAAGAGGAGCATCTTTTGGAGGGGCAGCACCCACCCCAGGCAAGGCACTGCCTTTATAAGAACTTTATAAATAATGATGGAAAGAATGAGCACAGACAGACATCAGCTCTGGGTACATGAAGGAAACATGGCCAGAAAGTACTGGAGGGGAAATCACCTTGGTGTGGTTCCCAGCACCTGCGGGAAGCCCATCTGTCCCTGGCTGTTCGAGGTTTTGTCTCACAGCTGCACCCAGCAGCCCCAGCGGGGATCAGAGCAGGCTCAGGGGATGGAGCCCCCACCCCTCACTGGGACACAGTTCTGCTGCTGAGAGCAGCAGCACCTACTGCTACCTACCTCAGGTTTGTCTCTCTCTGCTGATGCTCGGCAGAGAAAGAGCAGTCTGAGTTTTTGGCCAGGTGTGTGGTGAGGGGCAGGAATGTGTTTCTGTGCCCTGTACCTGCCCGATCCACCAGTGAACCAGCAATGAACTGCCCGGGGCCAACCCTCTCCTCTCCTGGCTTTAAAGGCAGCACTTGGCTCCTGCTCCTTTTGGTTGGAATCCCTTTTCCTTGTCTCATCCCTGGGATATGCCCCAGCCAGTCAGCAAGAGGCAACAGTTGGAAATGCTTCCCACTTTCCTTATTTAGGCTGTTTTATGTGGTTCAAATAAGGTGTCCTCTTTGGGCCTGACAAAGAGAAAGATGTATCAGTTCATGAACTGCTGCTGCCTGAGCAAGGTAAGAGACAGAAAATCACCACCATTACCGTCATTATTGTGAATCATGTGCAATCAGCCCCGTAACAGAAAGCAGATGAAGATCCTACAGGAACCCGAAGGACAGGAGTTGCTGCTGAGCCATGGGAGTGAGGGGCCAGGCAGTGATTAAAATGCTTTTAATATTGGTTTTCAATGTTGTTTCACATATATATATATATATATATATATATATATATATATATATATATATGTGAAAATTAAAATATTTTTTATATTTTTTTTCTATGTTTTTTCTCTTATATATATATATATATATATATATATATAAAATATTTCATCAACAGTCTCTGGTATTGCTCCTGAGACAGGTTCTAAAAGATGCCAAGGATGTCTGGTCACACAATTAATTTTTTTTAAATTTACATTTGCATTTATATTTATATTTATGCAGACGGTCAAACTCTGCCCTCCTCATCGCCTGTTCCCGACTGAGCCCTGGGCAGAGCGGAGCTTTCCCAGCCGGGCGGGATCCGGAGCTGGACGTGCTCTGCAGCTTGCCCAGGCTGGGGAGGACTCTCACCAAACCGTGCTCGTCCCTGGGCATTTAGTTTTATTGCGAGCATTAGCGGTTTGTCTCCTCTGGCAACAGGAGAAGCTGGAAATGTCAAAGGGGAGGGTTAACAAACTCCGCTGGCATAAATTTCAATGAATGTATGTTTCTTAGGAAAACCGCTAAGTTAAAAAAAAAAAAAAATTAAATCTTCCTGTGTGTGTTTTCCTTGGGCTGCTGTTCACAATGGATAATAATTCTTACATTAAGCCCCTTCGGCCCTCCAGGGAAATCAAAATTGTAATATCAGTTTGCTTTTTATTGGCTCGGCTCTGCGATCGCGGCGGCTGCGTCTTTGTTAGGGGCTGCGGCGCGGTGACATTCAGCGGTGCCTCCCGGTGTGTCCCCCCTCCGGTACCGCCGGGCCCGGGCAGGCCCCCGGGGGCTGCTGCGGGCCGGGCTGGCACCGACCCGGGGCAAAGAGGAGCGTCCTGGGGGCCGGGGGCGCTGCCCGACCCCGGCAAAGGAGCGCTCCGGGCGCCGGTGCCGTTAGAGCTCGGCCCCGCCGCTCCCGGAGAAAGTTCCCGGGAACCCCGGGGGGATCGTCCGACGGCCGGCGGGGACACCGCGGGACGGCAGAGCCCGTGGGGACGCGGAGGATGGTGGCATCGAGACCCCACGCCAGCCCCAGGAACGGCCCCGTTGTCAGCGGGCGCGGAGGCTCCGGTTCCTCCGGGGTGCCGGTCCCGGGACACAGCCGGGCAGCTGCGAGGACCGAGCCCCCGGGAAGGGTCGAGGGCTCCTGACCGCCCCGGGTATCACCCCAGGCGTGCCCGCGGCCCCGCCGTCCGGCCCGGGGCTGCGGTGCCCGGGGCGCTCCCGTAGCGGCGGCGGGAGGCCCGGAGCCGCGGGCCCGCACGGCGGGGGCTGCACGGGGCTCACACACCGGGACGGTGTCCGGGCCCGCTCCACCTGTCCGGGGGAAGGTGCCTCCCGCTGCGGCACGGCCACTTCCCGGAGCAGCGCGGGGTGGTCCCGCTGGCAGCCGCGGACACGCGTGTGCTGCCCGCAGCCGCTCCACGAGGAGGGAGCACCGGGCTCCCCGAGCGGCCTCGCCGCCGTGCGCGGCTTCCGGCACCGGGCGGGGAAAGCGCCGCCACCTGCCCCGGGCCGGGCCCGCTGCCGCCACCGCTGGCTGTCCCCGGGCCGGGCGCCCCACGACCGCAGGGACGCGCCGGGCAGCGTGGCCGGGGCTTCCCCGGCGGGGTCGGGCCCCACGGCTGGCGGCGGCGGCTCGGGCCGTGCCGGGGGTGGGCGCCGCCGCCCCCCGGGCTCGGGGCACCGCGCGACGTGGCGCGGCGTGGAGCCCTCCCGAGCGCTCGTCCTGCCGCGCATCCTCCGCTCGGACCCTCCGCCCGACCCCTCTCTCCCCGGGACGCGGGTCGCGCACCTGCCCCGCGGGCTGTGCCGCCCCCCGGCAGCCCCGTGGGGCCGTGCTGAGTCACGCGTGGGGCGGGAGCCGGGCTGCCCGCGCCCCCCTCCCCGCGCCGCCGTGCCCGGCCCCCGCCCGCCC
>NW_024500350.1:8427705-8444151 GCF_017590055.1 Onychostruthus taczanowskii
CCCCGCCCGCCCCCTCCCCGCCTCGCTCCCCGGCAGGGCTGCGCCAATCCCCCGGCCCCGCCGCTGACGGGCAGCCGGGCCCGGGAGGCGCCGCCTCCCTGACGTCTCGCTCCGGGATTTGCACGGTTGCGGTGCCGCCGCTCAGTGTCTGTCGGGCCGGCGGCGGGAGCTGCCGAAGCCCGAGCCCAGCTCGGCTGCAGCGCGGCCCGGCCCGGCCCCTCCCGGCTGCGGGATGGAGCTGCCGGCGGTGGGCGAGCACGTCTTCGCGGTGGAAAGCATCGAGAAGAAGCGGATCCGAAAGGTGCGGGGGGCGGCGGCGGCGGGGGGCGGCGGGGCCCGGGGGCGCCGGGGGTGGCGGTTCCCGCTGACGCCGTGTCTTTGCCTCCCGCGCCGCTCAGGGCAGAGTCGAGTACCTGGTGAAATGGAGGGGATGGTCGCCCAAGTGAGTACCGGCACCGGGCGGGGATGGGGCCGGGGATGGGCTCTGGGAAGGGCCCCGGCCGGGGCGGCGAGCGGGCGGCGAGAGGCGGCGGCGGGGCCCGGCGGTGACGGCGGCGGGAGCCGAGCAGGCGGCGGCTGATGTGCACCAGAAAATGGCTCCTTCCCCCTTTCCCTCCTCGGGAGTCGGGCTCCATATTGCAGAACCGAGCGGGGAGGGGGGGGCAGGAAGGGGGGAGAAAGGGGGAATAACCGCAAAAATCGTCCGCGTCGCCCCGCAGCCCCGAGAGCCGCTGCCGGGGCGGGGGCAGCACCGGCACCGGAGCGAGCGCGGCCGCTGCGGAGCGTTCGGGGTTTGCATGACAGTGCGGGCGGGGCGGTCGCGGGGGGGTCCGGGACGCGGCGGCCGGGTCCCTCCTCCGCCCCGCGGCCGCTTTCCTGGGTCCGGGAAAGGGGATTTGGAAAATTTCATCATGACATGCCTGGAATTCCTCCGGAATAATAACTGCGCTAAATAAACAGTACCGTCCCCGCGGCCCCCCCCGCCCATCCCCCTCCCCGGGACCCCAGCCCCACACCCTGCTCCCATCGGGCCCGGTGCTGCGGGGCGGCTTTGCCCGGGACCCCGGCCCCGCCGGCAGGGCCCCGCGGTGACGGCCGCTTTCCTCCCCTCTCCAAGATATAACACGTGGGAGCCGGAGGAGAACATCCTGGACCCCCGGCTGCTCATCGCCTTCCAGAACAGGTGAGCGGCGAAGCTTGGGGGATGCGGCAGGGGCGGCGGGACCCCCGCTCCGCGCCGCTCCCGCAATTGCAGATGCGTCACGGAGCCGGGGGCCGCGGCGGGGGCGGGCGCGGGCCGGCCCCGGGCCGGGCTGGGGGGCGCGGCCCCGGCGGGGCGGGCGGTGCGGGGCCACCGGGCGACGCCTCCGGGTCAAGGTCCCCACGCCGCGGTCCCCCCCGCGCCGTGCCCCCCCACGCCGCGCCTCGCGCTCCTTCTCCCCGGGATTCGATGCCGCGAGTCGAGGAGGCGGCGCTGCTGCTGCTGCGCTTGGACGGGCTTCGGCTTTTTTTTTTTTTTTTTTCCTTTTTTTTTTTTAAGCCTTTTTAATTTTTTTTTTTTTTCTCTTTCCGCGCATTTATTTCCTGGAGTGTTTTGGCGCAAACTGTGAACTTCAGCCCCTCCCCGCAGCGGGGAGGCATCAGCGGGGAAGGCGCCTGCTGCTTCCACAGGATGCCCCGGCCCCCTGCCACCTGCGGGCCCCGCTCCCCTCCCGCTGCCCCCTCCCTGCGCCCGCCTAGGGTCACTGCCACCGCGGGAGCTGCCGTGCTGGGGGGTGGCTCCGGAGGTCCGTGTGCCGCCCTCGGGCTCACCGTGCCGCTGTGTTCCCGCAGGGAGCGGCAGGAGCAGCTGATGGGATACCGCAAGCGGGGGCCCAAGCCGAAGCCGCTGGTCGTTCAGGTAACGCGGGCGCCCAGCCCCAACCCCCGCGGGCCGTCCCCGGGGAGCCGCTTGCAGCGGGTTTCATCATGCTGCGGAGCCTGCGCAGCCCGGGCGCCTCGCAACGCCCCGGGGACCCCCAGCGCTGAGCTCAGCGGGTGCCCCGGCCCCCCTTCCCTCCCCTGCGGGCCGCAGACCCGCTGTGCCCGTGCCCGGCTGGCATTAGCAGGCTGCTCGCGGGCTCGGCTGTGGCGGTCCCGCTCGGCCCCCGTTCCCAGACAGCTGATTGAAGGGGGCTTTTCTTCTTTTCATTGCTTCATTAATCTGGAGCAATGCACAGCCTCTAAGTTGGAGTGGGCTGGGGCCGCCTGCTCGAGGACGCGGTGCCCCAGGATGCAGCATCCTCTAAGGAGAGCTGCCCGAGGGGCAGGGGCTCCGCCGGGACCTCGGGCACCTGGCAGAGCTCTGGCACCTGACACCCAGAGCTCTGGCACCTGGCACCCAGTTCTCCAGCCCCGTCTGACCGCAGCTCTCGGTTTTGCCTTGCAGCTTCCATCCTTTGCCCGCCGCTCGAACATCCTCACGGGGCTGCAGGACCCGGCCGTGGACACCAGGCCCAAGCTGGACCTCGGCTCCTCTGGCAAGAGCCAGCAGCACCAGTATGAACTCAACAGCAAGAAGCACCACCAGTACCAGCCCAATGGCAAGGAGAGCAGCATGAAGCACCAGTCCCACAGCAAAGGGAAGTATTACTACCAGCTGAACAGCAAGAAGCACCACCACTACCAGCCCGACCCCAAGATGTACGAGCCCCATTACCAGCCCAGCAGCAAAGAGCCGCAGGGCCAGGCCTGCTTGGACAATAACAAGGCCCCCCTAGTTGCCCACCCAGACAAGTGGGCTCATGGCCCAGCCAAAAACTTGCTGGGCCCAGTCAAGAACCTCACAGCAGAGAGCAAAAATGGAGCTGAGAAGAACCTGTCCAGTGGTACTGGGCCTCCCCCACGGGACAGGGTGACCAGCAATGGCCTTGGGGGGAAGATGAAGATCGTCAAGAACAAAAACAAGAACGGGCGCATTGTGATTGTGATGAGCAAGTACATGGAGAACGGCATGCAGGCGGTGAAGATCAAGTCTGGGGAGCCTCCCCGGAAGCGGGCTGCAGAGGAGAGGACTCCTAAGAAGGGTGGGGAGGAGAAGGTGGAGGCTTGGAGGAAGCCAGGGGAGGACAGGGTGGTGGGCAGCAATGCCCTGAGTAAAGCGGAGGGCGAGAGCCGGCAGCCCCCTGCGGAGTTGGAGGAAGGTCCCCAAAAGACTCCCTTGGCCAAGGAGCTGCCCCTTCCTCCAGCGGAGCAGCCCTTGCAGCTCACTACCAAGCCGGACCTCGTACCCTGGTCCCTGAGTCCCGTCTGCGAGCACAGCCCTTCCTCCATGGGACTGAACCTGTCCAGCGCCAGCTCGCGGAAGCGCTGCCTGTCGGAGCCGCACGCCGAGCACGAGCCGGGCAAGAAGCGCCTGACCTCCCGCAGCATCAGTGCCCCCACCTGCCTCAGCCCCCCGGCCCCCGAGCGGCCGGAGCCGCCCGCCCAGCCGGAGGTCATCCTGCTGGACTCGGACCTGGACGAGCCCATAGACTTGCGCTGCGTGAAGCCGCGGGCGGAGGGCGAGCTGGCCCTGGCGCAGGTGAAGCCGGAGCTGCCGCCACCGCCACCGGCTGAGAAAGCGGCCCCGGAGCCTCCGCAGCCCCAGGAGGCCGCAGAGGAGGAGGAAGAGGAGGAGGCCGAGTCCCTGCAGGAGTTCAAGCCCTTCTTTGGGAATATAATTATCACAGATGTGACCGCAAACTGCCTGACTGTGACCTTCAAGGAGTACGTGACGGTGTGAGGTGGGATGGCAGCCGCTCCCCGTGGGAGCTGCCTGCCCATCCCGGGGCCGCCGGCCCCACGGCCTCCCTCCACGGTACCGGTGCCCCTTCCCCGGAGCCCACGCGCCCCTGCCCGCGCCGCGGCGGCCGAGCCCGCCGTCTCCAGCCAGGGGACACCGGGACAGGGCCAGGCACGGTGGCCATCCCTGCCACGTGGGGTGACCCCGCAGCTGGGGGCTGCTCCAGGACCTGCAGGCAGTGGGACACGCAAGGATGGGACCCGCCAGTTACTCAGAGTTATAGTATTATATTTTAACAGTGCTAACTTGTCAAGTGATTCTTGCTCCCGTTTGTACGTGGTGTTACTGAAATGTATTGTTTGAGCTGAAAGCTGGTCGCCCCCTGGCCACGCTAATATATTTATTTGTAGGTATTTATATAATGAAATATAAAGCCTAGATTTATGGAGTCCCTAGATCACCTTATAAACTATATCAAACGACTATTTTCGTTCTCCTTTTTAACCATTGAGCATTTGTTAGTCTTGGTCCCTTGCCCTCCCCACGACCCGCAGGACCATCCCGTATATATTTTTTGATACTGTACACATGTGGTGTTTCTATGTGCAAAAAAAATCGTTATCTAAAGCTAAACGAGCTATTATAGAGATTGCTGCTATTAGAAATGTCTAAACTATAAGCTTCCAATTATTAATTGCTTGAATGTAAATATTAAATGGAGATGTTGAAAGTGCATTTGATGTTCTGCAGCTAGTGTAGATCGGAGTGCAAAGCCCAGCTGCTGCAAGCTGCCAGCGGTGCATCCTGGTCTGAGGGCTGTGTCACAGGGGAAGAAATGTATCATGCAATCATGGCAAAGGACTATAAACCTTTACAAAAACTACTGGGATTTGGAGTGCATTTGTTACAGCTTTACGGATGGCAGGTCCCTGTGTGGGCCGGCTGCAGCTGGGCTGCCCCAGAGCTGGTACCTGCAGGTTAAAAAATGTACTCAGAGGTGCAGCGTTTTGAATTTAATTCAGTTTTCACCCCCAGAGTGTCGTGCCCAAGTGCTGAGGGCACCCTGTGTCGTGGGTGGGCAGCGAGGCTGGAGGAGCCTGAGGTGTGGTGCTTCCCTCCAGCAGGGCCGGCGAGGTCTGTGCTGGGAACCTGAGGGAGCTGTGGAGGCACAGGCTGGGAAGGTGGCACAGTGATGGGTGATGTTTGCCATCCCAGCAGTGTCATCCCAGTGTTGGGGAGGGTCACAGTTAGATAAGAAGCTGAACGTCTCCAGAAAGGAAGATGGTCCAAATTCCACCAAGAAAGCTGCAGCTGTCTCTGAACAAGATTAATCATTGCTGGAGTCTACTGGAAATACAGTGCAGGGCTAATTCTTTGTGAGAGGGCTTAGAGCATGGTGACCAAGATAGAGTGCTCAGTCTCTGTTCCCCCAGTGACCGGCTGTCACCTCCCCAAACAGAGCTGAGTGCCTGGGCAGTGCCACCCTCCAAACCCACTGCTGGCAAAACTGGCACTGCTGCCAGCAAAACTGGCACTGCTGCCAGCCTGTCTCCTCTTGGGCTTTTGGTCAAAGTCGAGGTCTCCTCAGCAAAGGCCTTGGTTGGAATATTGTTGATGGCACATTGATGTGCGTGGACCAGAGCCATGAGCTTGTGAGAAGCAAATTGAATTGGTTTGGGTAAGGTGGAGCCTGCAGTGATGCCTGAGCCATGGGGTGAGGGACAGCCCTGTGTCCTGCTGTCACCTGTCTCTCTGTCCAGCCGTGGGGCAGTGCTGTTCCCGCAGCACAAATCACCCCCCATCTTGTGCTGCCCACTTCTGGGCCACCCAGGCTTCCCAGGTGTCATCTCATTTACATAAATTACAAACTCATCTTGGTAATTGTTCCTTTGCAAAGCTGAGGGTGGTGTGGTGTCTGTGGGAAGGTGGGACAGCATCCAGGCAGGTGTGGGTCACGGCAGGACCCCCTGCGTATGCTGTTCAACCCGGGCCTTGCCCACAGCAGTTATGCCGGAGCTGGAGCACTTTTCCAATGCAGTTTGGGTTGAATTGGTGGGAAAGGAACCACTGGGTGTGTGGATGCCATTTTCCCAGCCAAAGAGGCTTGTACCGAAGTGGGAACACTGCCTGTGGACACATTGCTGCAGATGCAGGCTTGGCTCTGCAGCAGCTCAGGCTGAGGTGGGAATGGCACTGGGGAGGTGGCTCCATGGGCAGGGACAGCGCTGACAGTTCGCTTCTGCCGTGGTTTTGGTTGGTGCTCCAAAGCCAAGGACACTTGGGCAGTGTTCACCTGCCTGAGCAGAGGCCCCAGAGCTGGTGGTTTGTGCACCCAGGGCAAGTGGAAATTGTGAACTCTGATTGATTAAATTCAACATTTGCCTGATAGCTGTGCTGAATGTTAAGAGGGTTTTAATCAACGCTACGTTCACCAGAGCTCTGTGGGTGACGTGCTGAGGGTGCTGGAGAGGTGGTGTCGGGGCATGTGCTGGTGAGCCCCATTCTGCACAGGGGGGTGCCCAGGGATGGGTTGGTGGGAAGTGTTTCCCTGCCACCCCAGGCTTCAGGATCAGAACATACAATCAGAAATGATGCGTTTCCCTTGATTAATTAAGCTAATGGTTATCTGAAAACAAAAATGGCATGGAAGAGGAGACGCATGCTCAGAATGCAAAATGTGATTTATGAAAGGGGAAGTGTGGCTCAACAGACAGCCACGGGAGCCAGTGCAGGAGCGGGGCCGGGCCACGGCTCCGGGGCAGGGCGGCTGCCAGGGCACAACTTGCTTTTTAGCCAGACAAAGGTGGATGAAACCGGCGGGGTTTCTCACAAACAGCAGGTTGTGTCTTTGAACGTGGGCTTGCAGGCTCCGGGCCAGAGCCTGGGCATCGCTGCTGCCACGAGCCGGCTCGGCAGCTCCCTTCCCTGGGCTGTAGGTGTGCGAGGCTCTGGGCAATTAATAACTGCTGCAGGTTTGCAGTTAGCTCAGCTCATTAGCATTGCTGAAAATGGAGGGTGTTGTGCTGCCGGTTTTTAAGGGAACACTGTCCCTGTGAGCTGGTGTTTCTGAGCTGCCTCCCTGCAGCCAGCACCCCCGGGCTGCAGAAGCCCCTGAAGCGCTGTCTGTGCCGGCAGCAGCCGTGGCTGGTTTGAGGCACCATTTCCCGGAAACCACACAGCCAGATATTTCTTACTTTAATAGTTTGATCATGTTTATCACAACTCCAGCAGCTTCCTGTGCTGTGAAAGGTGTGATAAGTAGTTACTGGTTTAAAAGCTGCGCCCTTCCCTCGCTGGGCCGGTTGGCTGGGAGAGATGAAATGTTTGGATATGAATTACTTATTCCTGCCACTCTCTTTCCCCAGTAAGTGCATCAAACCTAAATGCCTGTTACTGAGCAAATTAATGTGGAGTCCACGGTGACTTCCAATGGTTATCAGAGTGATCCAGGGCGAGCTGGAGCGTCACCACGCTCCATTAGGAAGACTGGTGTGCGCTACATTTAATGTATTTCCCAGGAATGTGTTAACCTCTGCTTGGTTTGGATTTATTCCAGACAAACATTTGCTGATGTAAAAGGAGAATTTGTGTTCGTCTTTGAGCCCTTCTGAAAGGGCCTGATGGATCCTGTGCACAGGGAGGGGCTGCAGCTCTGTGCTGATCCTTTCACGTTCTCCCTTCCCCACGGTGGTACCAGCACCAGGCTGGGATCCAGCTCCATCTCCAGCAGCTGCTGTGGCCCTGTGTGGTTTCAGGAGGTGTCAGTGGGATCCCTGCTCCATGGAAATTGATGGAAACACCACTCCAGGCAATGACCTGGCACAGTGGCAATGTGGGCCTCAGGGCTGGGAGGAAGGGCTCCCTCCATGGCGTGAGGATGCTGTAATGAAGAAGGATGTTCAATAAACACAAAACAGAGCTGATGTGTTTGAATCAGAGTAAGAAACAGTCTTGTGAGAACTGGGAGGTCCAGTCTGGGAATGGATCCAGACTTCAGGTCCAGACTGGGAATGGGAGAGGAGCTTCTCCTGAAGAGGGGCAGAGAGGAGGATGGGTGGGTGTACGCAGTGGGAAGTGGAAGATTTCCCTGGCAGTTGGGGCACTCAGTGCTTTTGCTCATATATGGGGTGGGGGCAGCTCCTCCATGCATCCACTGTGTGCATTTTGTGAGATTTCTCCTTTATTTTCCCATTCTACTCTGGTTTTGCTATGCAGTGTCAGGAGGTGATGGTGTGACTGCTGAATGTGGTGATCTCAGCAGCCATCCCCATTGGAGCAGTCAGCCACAAGGTAAAGCATTCATGGCCACTTTTTGGGAGGGAAGGCCACTGCTTGGGTTATGTTTTTCTATGCCTGTCCCTTTGAGCACAGCCATATACAGCTGTTACAGACAATTTTACCTAAAGCTGGGTCTGCGGGGCTGATCCAGCAGCCACTGAGGGGATTTACTGGGTTTTGGTGGGGTTGGTGTCCCTGTGTGTGGGAGAGCAGCTGTGAGAGGTGCAGCCCTCACCAAACTGGGACAACCGGCAAGGGATGGAAAGGGGGCTCGCCCACTTCAGCCCCAGCCCTGAACTCCCTCATCTCCCCCATCCCACAGGGCTGCCTCTGGTTTGAGCAGTCAAAAATGCCTGTAGTAGGAAATTCTCAGTCTCTCCACAGATAAGATCATTTGGACTCAGCCCAGATTCATGTGAGATCTGTCAGACACGGCCACAAGGACACAGCTCTGTTTACGTTTGCACCAGAAGAGGAAGGCAGCTGCACACAGGCAGCACAGCCCAGACCATCTCCAGGTGCTTCCAGAGCCTGGTGGAGTGGCTCTTGATGATCCCCTGTGCCTGGGAAAGCTCCTGCTGCACCCTGAGCTGGGGAGGATCCCATGGCAGGCAAATTGAAGCATCTCACACACAGGATGTGGCTGGGGCAGCACTGTCTGACCTAGCCAAGGTCTGTGGCATGGCCCAGCCTCAGGCAGCAGCAAGGAAGAGCTGTTCTGTGAGCAAGAGGTTGGATGGAGATGGGGGCTGAGCTCCCAGGGCCCCCTCACTGCACTCCTCAGGAGGGACCCCCGTGGTTGCTGCAGGGAGTGACAGGAGAGGGGACAAGATGGGGGACTTGAGAGAGGGGCAGAGGTGGCTGTGGTCAGGTGTGTGCAGCCTGCCAGGGAAGGAAAAGAGGTTGGTGGTGGGCTGGGATAGGGATCAGGGAGGGAAGAGGAACGGGTAGTGCAGCTGCTCGTGGGAGCCATCCCTGGATCCGTGCCAGAGTGCAGAGACTGAAGGGGTGTCACTGCAGGACAGACCTCTGGGTGCAAATGGAGAGAAATGAGGGTCTCTGCAGTGATGGAAGTTTGGGCCAGGCCCTGGCGGGGCTGGGGGTGGCCGGGGTCTCCTCCCCGAGGGCTGGGAGCCGCTGGTGCCTCCCGTGTCAGGGCGAGATCCCAGGCTCACCCCAGAGCCATTTGCCAGCACCTCCTGAGGTCGTTTCTCAGAGAGCCGTCAGTTCAGCTGACACCTTGATGTAGTTTAAAGCAAACTGCAAACGCGAAGATTTATTTTTATCGAAGGAGCAGGCACATAAAGCACGCGGTGTGACACAGCAGGAAGCACCCCGGGTGCCGGGAGCCGGGACTGGGGCACCGCCTTGGGCCGCCCTGCTGGCAGCGGGCCCTGAGCCTCCAGGCTGGGGACAGAGGAAATTCGATCACCGACTGCCAAACCCTCCAGGATTTCCAAACCCTCCGGGGTCCCCAAACCCCCCAGGAGCCCTGTCAAACGGCAGCACCCTTTGACAAGAAGCGGCGCTGGCAGCAGGGGAGGGGACAGGAGCTGCCCCAGCCCAGGCAGCGAGGCTGAGCTCCGCCAGCGCTGCAGGCTCTGTCCCGGGAAGCTGCTGAGAAGGGGGGCACGGCCACACTCCCGGGAGGGGGCATTGCCAGGGAGTTTATGCATTGCCGTGGCCTGAATGGGGGCACAGCTTCCACAGCATAGAAGGAAGAGCTGCTTCAGTCAGAAGGTCTTAGTTGGAGGTGAGAAAGGGATAACCTAAACCTTTCAGAGGTGCTGCTGCTGTGCTGTAGCAGCCAGGGCGAGGACTTGGATATTATTAGAAAATGCATTAACAGAAGCCTGGATGGAGGGTCTGAGCTGATGGAAGCTTTAACAAACGTGTATTTAATTTCGATATGAAGACTATGCTGAGCAAGGAATTCTGGTTGGGAATTTTTCGTGTTGAGAATTGGAAGCCTCTGGGTGCTTCGCCTTTGTCCTCAGCAGGGATGAGTCTGGGACGTCCAAGACAAGGGGTGGTGTTTGATAATGGCTGTGAAATGAGCCCCAGAGGGAACACCCTGCCCCAGGAAAGGGCTCCGGGGTTCCGGGTTTGCCCCCTGCCCTGATGCCCAGCAGGGGAAGGTGTCACTTCGTTTGTGAAACACAAGGATAGGAAAATCAGGATGACTCAAATGTCACACGCTATCCCTCGGCTCCAGCAGCCCAGGGCAGCTCCCAGAGCTGCGAGCAGCAATTCGGGGCTCAGCGTTTCCCGCCTGCCCGGTGCCGCCGCTGGCGGGGGGAGCGCGCTCAGCCCGGGGGTGGCACCGGGCTGCTCCGGGGGACGTTCCGCGGAACCGTGTCCCGCCAACCGCGTGGGCATCGTCACGCCAGCCCCGGGGCGGGAGCTGTCCGCAGCCGCTGGAGGGAGCGAGGAAGCGGCGGGGGGCGGCGAGCGGGGCTGCGGCAGCGGCGGGGGAGAGTGCGGGCTAAAATGGCCACGGCGGGCTGCGGGTGTGGGCTGTGCCATGCGGAAAGGGCTCATCCCCGGGCGGCACGCCGGGAAACGGGCGGCAAACAGCGCCGGGGAACGCGGGGAGCGGCAGGGGGGCGGGCAGCCCTCGGCCCCGGCGCTGGGGAGAGAGGTGCCGACCCCCTGAAAATGCCCTTTGTGATGGACTGGGCATGGCGTTTCAGAAGATGAGGGTTAGAGGGGCTCCTCTCTGAATTTCTGGGTCCCTGACCTGGTGCCGCCCCATCTCCTGCACCCCGGAGGCGGATCTCCCTTCCCACTGCCGGTGCCTGTGGGGGTAGCGGGCTCCTCAAGTTCGGGGAGTTGCTCGGGAATAAATATTTTATATTTTGTCTGAAAGGAAAAAAAACAAAAACAATGGAGCGTCAGGTTCCTAAAAATGCCACATACAAGCTTAGGGGAGGGGAAGTTTGCTCGGTATCAAGGAGCCACCGAAGCATCTCAAAACACAAAATAAATGGTAATATTCACATATGCTTAGAAACGTTAATTTTCACACGTTAGTATTTCCACACGGCTGAAAAATGAAGGCTGAAGCGTTGTCCCTGCTGCACCCACCCATTCGCCGTGCGGTGCAAGCCAGGCTGTCATTTCAGCATCAGGAATGTGCACTGGATCCAGCCGTGACACTGTCCTTCTTCCGCCTGTGTTCTTTTGGCACATGAAGTCACCAGCAACAGACAAACCAGGGGATTCACGGTGGGCTGTGCAAAGAGGCTGCGGTGCTCGGACACCAGCGGTGCCACCCCTCTCCCCGGTGGCTGGTGGAACGATGCTTTATCTCGAGTTTAAGGGCTCAACCTGACCCTGAGCCATTTTTAACCCGAGGTGGGAAGAGCCCTCCCTGGGTGTCTCTCTCTCTGCTTTGAAAAATCTTTCACTGGCTACACGGCAGCCGATTTCCTGGTGTTTTTCCTTTTGTAGCTCTGCCACCTGAAGCAGACCCACTTTCTCAGGGTTTGATGCTCTGCTGCTTGAAGACGCTTTAACTCTCCGGACTTAGAAATAACTCCTAGAGCAGAGCCCCAACAAGAAGGCGTCTAATCTGATATATTCCATTTCCATATTTTGTGCTGCAAGCAGCAATTTGTGGTTCAGCAGCAGCGGCTGAGCAGGGACGAGCATTATCACAGGAATGAATTCCTTCCATCTCATGCCTGAGTATGTGACAAATAAGTCTCGCTCGTGGCATTGTGTCTCTGCTCTTGGGCTGTCAAATTTGACTCCGTTCTCTTTCTTCCTGTCTTTGCCCCGTGCCTTCCCCCGACGCCCCCCACGGTCCCCGTGGCTGAGAACGGCCGCTGGTGCCACGTCCCGAGTGCTGGGAGATCAGGACGCAGAGCTGGGGGGGCACAGGGGCCGTGAACAGCAGCACCCCCGTGGCCGTGGGCTACCGGCGGCCAGCCGGGGGCTCAGCACAGCCCGCTGAGAGCTGGAATTCCACGGGCGGGGAACCTGCGTGGGGGTGCCTGGGACCGCGTCCTGCGAGGGGCTGGGTCACAAAAGGGGCTGCGATGAGCGGGGGGCTGCTGTAGAGAACCAGCCCGGCGGCCGCTGGAGCGGGGCTGAGGGGCTCAGCCACCCCTGGGGGTCCCGGGACCCTCCCCCGCTGGGGCAGGGCGAGCTCTCAAAGGGCTCCCGAAGCATCCCTGCTCCCGGAGAGGAGCCTGGCAGGAGGAGCCGAGGAGCCAGGGCTGAAGCTGCTCGGGGGACGGAGGTCCCCCACCAGCAGCCGGTTTGCGGTCAGGGGTCGCTCTGTGCCCGCACACATCCAGCACTGCTCGATGAGCTCACAGCAAAGCTCCGCCGCGGGCACCGCGCGTACCGCCGCCCTCTCGGTGCCAGCGGGAGCTGTGGCACTTGGAGAGGGACAGGGACGGACACAGGGACAGGGACTGCACCCCCGCCGGTGGGGGCTGCCCGCGTGTGCCGGGGACCGAAGGCAGAGCGGGGCGGCGGTACTGCTCGGTGTGTGGCACTGGTGAGCCCGCTTTCGCGTGGAACAGCCTCCGGTAGCTGAGAAGAGACATTGAAATATTGGAGAGGAGTCGGGGAGAGACGGAGGGATGGCGGGGGGCGCGGGGAGCCCCAGAGTGAGCCGCGGGGGTGCCCGGCCTCCCGAAGGGAATGTTGAGGACATCTTGATCAGCCCGAAAAGTTCTCCCAGGGAAGAAATTCAGGGGCTCGGCTGAGCTTTCATCCAGTAAATGCAGACATGGCAGGATCCAGCGGCTGAGTCCGCACCAGCAGGAGCTGGAGCTGGAATGCGGTGCCATTTTTACCGCGTCAGAAAAAAAACATCCAGGTGGGAGGGCAGAACCCGGTTTGCCTGGCATGGCCGGGAGAGAATTACTGGATCCAGCCCCAGGTTGCTGCGGCAAAAGTCGAACAGAGAAGGGGGTGATCCAGAGCCTGTGGAACAGGGGCGGGCAGTGGGGGGCTGTGGTGGCCCCCCCAGTCTTAAGTCCCGATATTTTATGCACCTCATGGTCCGCCGTGCCCTGCTGGGTTTGTGCCTTTATCAGCGGCTTTTACAAGCTGAATAATCCCTTCTCTCCAGGGCGCTGCCCGCACATCACCACACACGGGCACCTCGAGGAGGGGGGAGAGGCGACTGCGGCGCGGGGCTCCCCCTCACCGGACGCTCCCACGAGCGGCCGCGGTGCTGCGATTCCGAGTGTCTGACGGCAGCCGCGGGGAAGAGGAGCCGAGGGGGGACCCCCACCCCGCCTGGGACCCAGCAGCGCTGTTTGCTGCTGGACTGCGCAGAGGGGTCAGCGGGGACAGGGAGAAGGAGATGGGGACACAGAGACCATGGGGGACCCGGAGGATAGGTGGGGAGGAGAGAGATTCTCCCGGGAGAAGCTGGAACGGAGCAGGGCAGAGCTCAGGGATCCGTCCCGAGTGGGTGCAGCACCGGGGGCTCCGCAAGTCCCGGCGTCGAGGGGAGACGCATAGAGAAGCCGGGGTGCTGGAGGGGGCCCCCAGGGTGGCTGCTGGCGGCGTCCGCCGGCATTCAGGATGAGGGTCCCTCCGAGCCCCCAAAACCGGGCGAGCGGGCAATCCCGGGGACACAAGCCGGCTGCGTCCCGCCGCGGGAGGAAACGTCCCGCGGTCCCGGCAGGGGCGGGAGGAAAACGAATCGGGGCCGAGGAAGCAGGGGAGAGCGGCAGCCCGACGCGTCTGGGGCAGGGTGCGGCTCGACCAGGCAGGGGATGCCCGGACCGGTTCGGCCCAGCCCGGGCGGGGCTTCCATCCGCATTGCCGCAGTGACGGGCGGCGGAGCGCGGCCGGGCCGGCGGGCTCGGCGCGGCGCTGCATTGCAGCACTGCAGGAGCCCCCTCCTTCCCCGCTCCTTCTCCGCCCTCCGCCGCCGCTCGGCTCCGGGGGCCCAGCCCGGGGCACGCACCGGCCCCGCCGCGCTCCGCTCCCGCTCGCACGGGGCATCCGTCGCCGCCGCGCCGGGGTCCCCCGCGTAGTGCCACGTCCGACCGCCTCCCCCGAGCCGGGAGTGCAGCCGTGGGAGAGGGACGTGCACCCAGCGGCGGGGTTCTGTGGTTGGTGTCAGCCCGGCGCTCATCAGCCCCGCGCGGGTGGAGGGACCGGCCGCCCCCGTCGGGGCATTCGCTGTCCCGCCCGCCCGTCCCCGCGCCGCCAGTGCTGTCCTGCGGTTCGTCCCGGCCACCTCCCTCCGTTCTCCTGCCACCCTCCCCGGAGGTCTGGCCATGCCGTAAACCCCGACGGGGTGCCCGGCCTCGCGTGGGCCAACCACTGTCCCCACGGGTTTCCCGCGAGGGAGCCTGGGCTGGTCCCGCGGGGAGCCGGGACAGCCACCGACACCGGGCAAGGCTGAAGGGTGCTGCGCCGGGCGGCACGGCCCCGCCACGGACCCTCCCCGATGGGACTGTCCCCTCGGCCATCAGGACACTTGCACTGCCCATGGGGTGGGCGGAAGGCGGTGACCAGCCCCGCGTTCCCGGTCCGTCGGGAAGGGACGCCGGGGACCGCGCTGCAGCATCCTCCTCCTTGGGGCCAGCGGCCCGGGACTCGGTGCCAGCCTCGCGTGACAGGGTCCTGCATGGACTCGGGCAGCCACGACCCTCGGGTGCTGCGGGCGCGAGGGGAGCGAGGCGATCCCGGTGGCAAGGTGTCGGCGGTGGCCGCGCGTCCCGGGACCAGCCCCGCTGCCGGGTGCGGCGCGGCGGGGGTGGGAGGGAACGGCGACACTGATCTCGGGGGGCGTCCGCCCCGGCACAACGGGGGCCCTTCCCAAGGCTCCCGCTCTGTGTCTGCTTTGGGAAAACGCCAGCACGGTAACAAAATGGCGGGGAAAGGGTGGGATTGTCACGGCGAGCCCTGCGGCGTAGCCCGGCCACCCCCGGCCCCGCCCGCCCGGGCTCGGGGCGCCCGTCCCGGCGGAGGGCAGCGGGGCGGGGGTCCCCTGGGCTGTGCCGCCGCCCGGTCCCGCCGCCCGGCTGAGCTCTGGTGGAGAAGCAGCTGCAGAAAATGGCTGCTCGGCGGAGCCCGCTGAATCCTGCCATGGTGGGGGGGACGGCGAGGAAGCGGCGCAGCCCTCCCCGCCGTCCCCCCTCCGGGGAGCCCCGGTGCAGGCGGCGCGGGGCACGGTCGGAGGTTCCGCAGGGCGGCGGGACCGGAGTAGAGCCCGCCCGCAGGTGAGGCCCGGTGTGTGGCCTCACCTGCGGCGCGCTGGGGGACCGGGGCAGCCTGCCCCGAGCGCGCCAAGCCCCTACCGCTGTGCACGTGCCCGCAGCCCCCGCCCGGTGCCCGCCGAAGCAGCGGCGACTCCGAGCCCCGAGGGGCGCGGCGGAGGGGCGGCCGGTCATCCCCCGCAGCCCCACACGGCGGAGGAGCACCAGCTCCGAAGCCGCTCTGGCAGCGCCCAGTTTTGCTTTCGGTTTAAAATAAAATAAAAATAAAATAGAGAAAAATAATCGGGGCGCGGGCACGCGGTACCGTGCGGCCACGACTTGGCTACGCATCGGCTCCGCGGCGAAGCCGCAACGAAAACTCGACCCGGTGTCGCTGCACCGTGTCGCCGCCCCCCGCCCGTCACGGCGGCGGCCCCCCGCAGCCTGCCCGCAGAGCAGGAGCGGACACGCGTAGGTGCGCGGCTGTCGCCTGCGCTGCCGGAGGCTCCCTCCCCACACCGGTGGTTTTCGCGAGTGTCTGTGGAGTGAGGGGATGTCCCGAAAACGGGATTGTGGGAGCCGAGATGGGGTGGTCCTTTCCCCACCGGAGAGCGGGAACAGCTTCCCCCGCGGCCGGTGTGCACCGTGGCGGCCGGACACTGCCGGCGCTTTGCCGCGCCGTGGGTGCGCATCACGGGAGGCGCCCGCGTGCGCGGAAGCCGCGTCCGCGCCGCGCTCGGTGCAAAGGGCGCCGCTGCCTTCTGTGAATGCCTCGCCTAGCAGCGTTGCCCCCCCGGCCGCCTCCGATTTTTGAGCCTCAGATCGGGGTCACCCCAGCCCGTGCAGCGCCGGGGCCCGTTCCCCCCTTGCCCACGCACGGTCCGGCTCCGCAGAGCAACGGGACCGCCCCGTCCCGCCGGCTGTCTTAGCCCGCGGTCCCTCCGGGTGCTCTGCCGCCAGTGGGGCAGGCACGGTCGGCTTCCTCCGTGCCCCACGTTGCGGAGACAGAGGACCGGTGCTCCCGCCGCACTTCGGGACCGCCGTGGGCTCCCAAGTGCCGTCGGTGTCCACGGAAGACCCGTGGCCAGATGGCGGGTGGGGATCCCCGGGCCGGGAAGGGGCAGCGGGGCGGGCTGGGGGGCGCACGGCAGCCGGGGTCCCGCCGGGAGTGTCCCGTGGGAGCGGGGGGTCCCCGCTCGGTGCCCGCGGGGGTCGCGGCCGGGGGCG